>NW_028288880.1:0-82500 GCF_059628265.1 Tinamus guttatus | reverse complement strand
CTCTCACTGTAGCAATAGGTAGGTTTTCCTAGCACTTTGTAATCAATGATCCCCTGCAGTGATCTATGTGATTCAGGAGAAATTAAGCATTTAATGCTCTCTGATGTCCAAAATGGATGCATTTATGATGCTATGCATGATGAAAAATAAGAAGCTGTAGTGCCTGACATGCAACTGCAATTGGATCATACTGAGAAACTCAGCAGAAAATTGAGGGAAGGAGCGAGGACCTTATGCTGTTTTATTCGGGGCTGTATAGAACCCTTTCATGGGATTCTCAAGTGCAGGATTCAAGCACGCAACTGCAACAATGTACTCACTAATATGACTAGTGTCTGCCCTACGTACTTCACTGCCGTCTATTTTCTTCCAAATAAGAAAAAGGTTCATTCTGAAAGCTGGATTTTTCCTGTACCCTGGTACCCAGGTGCTTCCTGGGGCCACGCAGAGGCCACCAGGAGAAGACACATTTCAGCCACCGAGAAGGGCTGATGATGCCCATCAGGACGCAACGGGCTCTCCTGATCAGCCAGAAACGGGGAGAGAAAAAAAAAGCAGGATCTGTCCCAGACAGATAAATTAACTCAAAGTAAAACAAGGCAAATTTTATTTACATTCTAGATATTAAGAAGGAGTCTAGCAATTGTCAAAAATAATTCAAATGCTTTAATGCATACACATAAACCATTCAAATGTGTTATTTAATGCTTTTTAAATTAAAAACATAAAGATCTGCGAACAAGATGAATGCTTGGTAATGAAGAAGAGAGTAGCATGAAGCCTAGTCAGTCTGAATCCAGGTTGATGATTACTATTGGAAAGAATCATAATCAGATGTGGTGCTAAAATGATGACAGTGCTGAATAAGACAGCAAACGTGACAAGCTGTAGGAATGGGACCCTCATGGAACACTCTGCTTGTTTGATTTCGTTAAGTTTCCTAAGTATGTGGCAGAACTGGTTCTGACTTGGGTGTCCTAAAATATCTATGTTAGGAAAAAATTCAGAAATAGCAAAAAAGTGCCAATCTTGTACATATTATTTGTACTTTTAAATTATTTGTCAGTAGTAAAGTGAGGATTATTTTTGTATACATCAATTTCTTTCATGAATTTGCAATCATTCGAACATTTCTTGTACATAATACTGTGCAAAGGTATAGTAACAAATAAATAGAACAATAACTACTTCTATTTTATTTCAATGCAACAAAAAGCTGAATTTTTGCCATCAAAGACAAGTCCTGTTTGAAAACAAACTGCAATCTTAGACTGCATAAGGCATGATGAAGTGTGGTATGTGTCTGGGCTTGTACACTTGATTTATTATCAACGCTGTCCTGTGAGGGCAGGTTTATCATAACTCACTGCTTCAGTTTTCATGAGTTACAGTCATGCTTTCCTTCATGAACAGTACAAATAGTATAATATCTCTTCTTCTTTTTTTTTCCTTTTATACATACACTGAAACGTTCACTGTGTAAACCTGTACTTGTTACTCCTGTAAAAATCCCTGTTAAGTAAAGATGCAGTGCATGAGAATGCACATGCACATTAAAAAAATATAAATACAAAGAACAAGCCTGTCCCCATATAGTACAGAGTTTAATGCCAGCATTGCCTATTAAAATCAGTACATTAGGCTTATGGTAGATGCATGTGTGTTAGTTTAGCATAATACTGCTAAAATTGCCAATCTAAAGTCCAGTTGCTGTAGCTATTAAAAAAGCAAATGCTCTTTCCCCTTCATTTGTAGCATTATTTGGTCAGTGTGCAGTGTGATTAGGATGATGTTCCATCATACCAGACTTTCATTAATCAACAGATAACTCCCTCAGTTGAACAAATTCAGTTTCTCTCGCTTCTTAGGCTAAGAAGCCCAAGAGTTAATGCTACCAGTCGAGGAAGTCTAGTCAGCAGAACAGGCTGCAGAGCACTGGAATCAGGTTGTTCCTGACTCCCTGCCGCCGGGAGCACCTCTCTGCCTCTGTGCAACCCTTGGGCACTTGTGCAATGTGTGGTAGGATGCTCTTAAGGGGGAATTTTGCTGCCTGGCCCTGTGGGCTTCATCTCGTTGAGTCATGGGCACCATACTCTTAACATACCTATATGTAAGGACAAAGACAGCTGGGACGAGGTGGCAGGAATCCCCTTAAGGGCACTGAACTGTCTCAAAAAGGGGACTGCTTCTGCCTAGAACTGTTTTCAGGGGCCCCAGTCAGACCCAGGGTTACCACCATCCATGAGATATCCCTAAGACAGCTGGAGTTTTCACTGACTCCAACGTGGTGGTGGAAACCTTCCTGCACCATCGCTCTGCTCCGAGTCCTTTAATCCCACTTTGCAACTCTCGTATTTCCCCTTATAGAGCCCTTAGACTTTCTTGAATGAAGGAGACCATGGTGAAAAGTCATCGTTCTTGCCAGTGGGCACTGGGTACGACATCTAATGACTGCCAAAAAAAGAGACTTCGGTTTCCAAAGCGGAGCAGGTGGCAGTAGCTTCCTGGAACATCCTGCTGGCATTCTCCATCTCCTAGCACTGACAGCAGAGCTGGAAGCTAACAGGTTCACAGTTGCCTAATGTCATCATGCTGAAGACAATTTTAGAAGAGTTATGTAATTGATTAACTGGCTATATATACATTTTTTTTCCAATGTGAGTGGGTATTTTTACACCAACACAGCTAATAGCAATAAAAGAGATTTACAAAGCACTGCAACTGAAGGTTTTAGCAGTTTTTACCAGTATAACTTCCAGGAGCTTGCATGGCATCCCTCAATCCTGCTAAGCTACATAAAAAGTGTAGGAAAGTGTCTGCAATAATAAGATTACTAAATTGAAGAGAGTAGTAATTTGTGTTTTTCTGACTAATATTTTCTGTGTAACTTTTGTTCCTATGTCTCCCTCAGCCTGTTCCATCTAATCACCTCCATGCAAAACCGTATGAAGAGCCAGCAATGAAAAATGTGCTGTGATCTCCTCAGAAAGGCAACTGTGCCGAGCTCTATGGTCCAGATTCCCCCTAATTTTAGACACATACGTGAGGCACCAAAATTGGGATCACTGTCAGCCAGACTCTGCCTATAATCCCTGTGCAGAGATAGGGATTTTGAGCGAGTGATTCAGCTGACCTTACCTGGGATGTGGGTAGGAACAGGAAAGCCAGGACAACTCCTTTCCTTGTTTCAGTGCCATAGTTACACATCAGAGTGTTTAAAGGATTAACCCAGGACTGTGTTGTCTCTCAAAACTCATCTGACAGATGCGGTGATCCACTTACTTAAGCTTAAATGATGACTTAGTTTTGAATTAGCTGGTGGATATTTTAAAACAGACAAATTCTGGTAATGTTGATGCATGGTGGGATACAAGTGGAAGAAATGGCAACTATTTTTCCTCCCAGCAGTAGTGAGGGAAGATACGTGACTCATTTAGCAGTCCCAGAATCTCCATTAAAACTTGGTGGTAGGGGTCTCATTGAGGGTGCTCTTCCTTTGGGATGTTTATGTTTGAATATGTTTGATTAATGAAATGATTGCAATTTTTTTTACTTCTGATGAGGGCCTTACTGAAGTTATTCCTGTTTCTAAATCTGAAAATCAGGATACTGCAATACATTCTGCAGGGAATGGCATCACGAGCATGTGGGACACTTACTTAGGTGTTTCTGTGTTCAGCTGCCCTTTTTTCAGCAAAACTCTCCATGAATTTTTTTGGATATATTTGAAGAATGTAGGGATTCCAGAAAGACGCAGAACAGGTTTCATTAAGCTTAAAATGTGTATATGCATTTTTTTTCCAAATGCTGCAGTGGCAGAGACAAAAAATATTTGCATTTCAGCGACAGAAACTCCACATAAAAATATTACTTTTAGGTGTGTCCTTTTTTTTTTTTTCCTAGCTAAAGAACAAAGATAAATGGCACCTTTCCTTTTTTCATTTCTCCCAAACTTTTTATTTCCTTCGCCTTTCCTTTATCTATTAGCAGGAGTGCAATACTTGGAAAAATGGAGAGGAAAGAAGGGAAAAGACATAAAATCCAAGCTTGTAGGGGTAGGTGTTTGCGGGGAGCTCAAAATCCATAGCCAAATGAGCAAGAAAACAATTAGGCTCTGGTGCAAATGCTCTTTTCCTTTTCTTAGGACTTTTGACCCTGGGATGTCCTACCTGCAGCAGCTCCCATATTTGTTAACTATCAACTGACACTTCGAAGCTGATTTTCAAGGGCTTTCATTGAGGTTAGCTCAGGGAAATGAGTATCCAGTTCTGTAGGAGCAGGTTTAATTTGAGGAGGTTTCATTTTGGTAGGGCTTGGGCTTGCATGAATGCTTTGTACCTCTCAGACGTCCTTAAAGCATCTTGGGGATAGGCCCTTCAAAGAAAGAAATAAATGTATGCAATATAAAAGTCATAGGGATATTTCTGACACAGTGTCATATGATTTTGCATTGCAAGATAGTATCTCTTGGAAAGGGATAGCTAAATGGAATGTTTTAAAAATATATATGGTGTACTAGTTGCTGTCCTGACTGATAAGAACGGGTAGAAGGCTTTCTATTTTGTTTCACTTTGTTATATGTTTTAATAATTTAGCCTAGGTAATATTTTTGTGCTGGTAGTGTCATTTCCCATCTTGTTCTCTGCCCCCCAAAATACCTTTGAATCCACTAAGGAAAACAAAGTACCCAATTCTATCCTCCCTATTGCACAATTATTTACGAAAAGTGGAGTTTTGCCCAAGGAAGACTGCATGATCAGCCCAGTGATCTGGAAAATATAAAAAACTATAATACAAACTAAACTGTTCAAAAGTAATTTTTAAGGTTTTTTTTTTTTTTCTTACTATCTTATTCCAAAGAAAGACTGGGTTATTTTAAAGGCCAGAAGTCATTCTGTATGCAGCCCACCACACACATTTTATATTACTAATGTAGACTTTCTGCTATCCCTGTATATTTTAAGAATGAAGAAGACATTTTTTTCTTTAGTGCATTTCACTAGTCCCCCAGTACTGCCTTCATTGAAACTAAATTTTGATATTAATATTTTCAAATTATATATTTAAAAAGATTGATTAAACACTAACTTTAGAAATCAGCCAACCTAAAGGTTAAGTGCAGAAGAGCATTTCAACCCAGGGTAACTTAACCCTTCCTTAAAAAGACCCAAGTTTAAAGAATAAAGACGGTATTTTTCCTTTTCCTTTTTTTTAAAGAAGCCACATGAAATGTTCTCTGAGTTAAGTTTTACCATTCATAATGAATGCAGTCTCGCCATTCAAATGCGACCATAAGTACACAGAAGATAAGAATTTAATTAAATGTAGATTAAAACCAAACAGGAAAACACACTCGCTGATAATTTTATCCCATCCTCTGGCCATATTTTTTATACTTCCTTCTTGTTCTTCTTTGGGCTATAGCTTATCAACATGCCGATAGTACCATAACTCATTACATCTGATGGTGCTGCTGAAATGTGCAGGCTTGGTGCTTGAATTTCAGAGGCACTTAAAATGCAAAGCATGTAAATGTCTATGTTAAATATATTAGTGTGGTAATGTTAGTGAAAAGAAAGTGATTTCTTACAAATCCTTGTACCTCACATCATACATTATCATTGCCCAGTCACTGGTTCAAAAATCTATTGAAGCTTTCTCTTAATATATATTTCTATTAGCCTATATATTTTTTTATATGTCTCACCTGTTTATTTTCATCTTAACTACAGTCACTGAAAAAGATTACTAAGAACAAGGAAATTATATTTTTAGTGCTTGCTTAAATCAAAACATGGTAAACATGTGACTGCGAAAGGTCTAATTTACCAGCATAGGATCAGTGCTCAAGATCAAATGAGCATGAAGACTAAACGGCCTTGGATACCAAACATTTAATACATACAATTAATCATTAATCAATTAATTTAATACATACAATAATCATTTAATACCTACAATTTTGCATAGATGACACAGTCCGGGGGGGAAGTGGGGCTGCTCTGTATGGTCCCCCTGGGCTCTCTGCTTCAGCTATAGGGTTGGGTAGGGAAAACCCAGTTCCTAATGGGCTCCTCTGGCTTTCACAACAGCTTTTTGTGCTTCAGCTACTCCTCTTTCTTATAACAAAGGTCCTTTCTCATCCTGTAGGGTTAACTGCAGTTCATCTAGCACACAGCAACTAGGCACAACTTCTGCTAATTGCTACACGTAGCTACATTTTGGCACCTCTATATTAATAACGCGTTTAGGAACGTTTTTTTTTTTTTTAATGCAGTGTAAGAATAAAAGTCATTTATTTTTAAATGAAAGCAATTCACGTGGATTGAATGCATATACACTCCAAAACAGTCTGGTACCAGTTTTGCTGGCTCTGTCTGCCCAGTAGGCTTTAAGCAGATCTGCAACAAGTTCTTTAGCTAAGAAGCAATGTGAGATAAAACAAAAATGTGTTCCATGAAGAATTTCCCCTGAATTTGCCTACTATTATTTATTTATAAGGTATTTTGCCCACCACATGTACTTTATATTTTAGGAAGAGTAAACAAGTCCCCCTGTGAGGGTTTCACTCATGGTAGAACAGATATTGGACCCAGCTCAGTAATATGGAGATCAAAGAAGTAGTTTGCTTAATTAAATATTATGCTAAGGTTTGGAATGTCAATGTATTCTTTAATATGCAATCTTGATTTATTAAGCACTATTAAAGCATAACTGAAATCATTTATATGCTCATAGTATCTTGTATTTATAACTAAGGTACATAAAAACAGGAACACCCTTTCAATTTGCAGAAAAGAGCAAAAGATTTCTTTTTGCCATTTTATAAGCAAATAAATGATTTAGCTATATTTTGCTTCCAGGTGATTTAGAATGGTCAGACAGATGCAAATGCGATTATGAACTTTGCTTCAGCTCTTGACCAAGAAGTGGATTTTCAAATGAAGAAGATGGAACTACAACTTTTTATAATTAGATGACCTTTGACTTGAGCTTTGTGGATCAATCAGAAGAGAAATTACTTCATGTAAAAAGTTTAATAATATTAGAAAGTAATTACTGAGATAATCAGAGTAAACTCTGTGCCTCATCAAGAACCATACCTGACCTGCCATTGCTCAAATTTAGGACAGAATTTGAAAGTAAGACGTAGAGTGCCAGATATGACAGCCTAAGAAGCACACGACATCTATGGCTTAGCATCTCCCTGCCATTTTTGTAAGCATATCTTTGAGGTAGGATATAGTCATGACATTGAATAGCTGCAATTAGTTTCTTCCAGATGACACAAGAATGAGATGAGAATTTGCATGTGTCTTCTCTTTTTTTTTTAGTTTATTAATGATAGTTTCTTTCAGGAGAAGTTAAACTTGAGGCCAAAGGTCAGAACACTGTAAAAATATCACTTTTAAATGCTGAAGCCTTTGGCTACATATGAAGAGATATACCATTGTAGTGTGTTTTTGGTCATCCTAAAGGAAAGCATCTTAAAAATGAGAAAAACATTTAAATAGACTTAGCAATAAAGTACATTACCTTGCTTTCGTAACATCTACATCACTGCTGCCACATGGAGAAAAGTCATCTCAAGGGTCTGTGAACAAGCTTTAGTAGAGGTATCTATGGTCACTACGGAATCATCATCATGAGCTTCTTTCTTAACATGACAGGGATATTTAAAATGCAGCGTTTTGAAATGCACAGATACTGCAGTACTTTTCTAAATAAAGGATATCTCAATCTTTGAAAAAAAACTGAAGCAGTGAAAGCCGGGTCTCTAAAAGAGCAGCGTAGCATTTCGTGTGTTAATCGTTCGGATGTTTAGAGCACTCAGCACGGAAAACAGCCCCGTTTCTCGAAGGACTGGTGCACCGAGTACAGGATGTCTTAGGAACTGTGCGGCAGGCACAAGGAAGGCTGCTAACAGCGTCTGAGCGCGTTTTTGAGCGCAGTTCGTGCTCACGGCTCTCCAGGAGCACCCACGCAGTGCCCGGTCCCAGTGGCAGCTCCTTCCCAATCTGTGGGTGTAAAGGTTGATATGCAGAGCTGTTACTTTGATCCTCTTCCTGGGGAAAGGTAGAAAAGGCTGCAGCAAAGCTGCAAACGATGTTTTTCATTCCTTGTCTCCCCTCACTAAGTTCAGGAGATGCAGACTTTGGCCTTCCTGCTAGTCCACTGATGAATAATTCAGCGGAGCTGTGGGGATGGCAGTGCCCTCTCCCATGGAGCAGAAGAACCATATTTCCCACTTTTTGATCCTATTAGATCTTCACCCTCCCTATGCCTCTGCAATTGTCTAGATACCACAGGTATGATGATATCGGCAATGTTTTCATACAGGTAATCAGTGAAAGGATTTTTTAAAGGGTGGGAACGCGATTTTCTTTTCCCTCTCACAGCTTTCCAGCTCACCCAGTTTTAGTGGAAAGCGGAAACCTCTTCCCTGTGCATTTCCCCAGGCGGTGAAGGCTCCAAAGCAGTGCAAGGTGTGGGAACCCCTGATACCAGCCTCCTGCTCCAGGAGGAGCCCCCCTTTTCGCTGCTTTTTAACATTTTGCCCCATTTTGCTCACCCCGTTTCCAGGTGAGCAGTTCCAGAGGGCAGAGGGAAGCGGCTGCACCAGTAGCATCACCCTTAGATTAGGGGGACGCAGAGCAGTGTGGTGGGGCCAGGCAGCCCTTGGGCAAGGCAGGGTGAGTCCCCAAGCCAATATTGCAGCTACTGTCATCCTGCACCAGCAGCAGAGCTTAATAATTCAGATGTTTGAGCCTATACGGCTTTAGAATTGCACCTTGTATCAATGTTTCACCACTGTGTCCACCTTCTGAAGTCTAGTAAAGAACAGCTAACTATAAGCATAGTAGCTGGGAGCCTCTGCTCTAGCATGGAGTGAACTATATTCTCTCTCAGTTTCACTGTGTAAAAAAGGTTCGAAATAGATGGAATGTGTGAATCCAGATCGACGTGTGGCAAGAAATTGGTTATGTTTTAGCATAGTCTGTTATGCTTCACAAGTTATCTTTTAATATATATTGGCTTGCAAGCTACACTGATCACCCACTAAGTATTCCACATTCTGGTATGCAAAAGCGCACCCTATGCTATACAGATGGAAAATGCGTGTTGCTTGGGCATTGGTAATTCTTTTAGTGCAAGGTTGAAATTGGCTGGCAATTTTATCCTTTATTCCATGAAATGTAACCCACAGAGCTTCGTGTATGAATGTGTGATGTCCTGCTTGGGTTAAACTCAGCAAAAGTCCTTTCCAGGGGAAAACGACCCCCCAAAATACAGCAGTAGTTACATGGTTGATTTCTGCTTCTCTTAAAATATTAACATCACATTTTGTCCAAAGGTGCTTACACCCTCATCAACCACTATAATGACTGAATCATCAGTTCAACATGAATAGTTTTAAGTGAGTTACAGAATAGAGACTGCATGAGATTAAGTAGCTTTCAGCAAAATATTTGTGAGAATAAGCCAAGAGAAGTAAACAGTTGCGAAAGCTGAAAGGAGAAAATGTCCCTTGCTAATAACAAAAGATTGCAGCCAGTAATCTCCTCTGTTATTTTGGCTGGACGATGAGTTCCTGATACTTCTCTCCCCTTTCGATTTCTTTCTCTGCATTTTTGCTTTGCAAACACCAGGCTACAGCCTCACACAAAAATCTACACCACAACACAGGGCTCCAAGTGAAAATATCTCGTGTATCTAAATGGCAACAACTCCGAGGCGCGCTACAGGGAACAACCTCCCCTCATCATTGATGGTAATATTTTAACCGAGTACGTTTCCGAATTCCGTGCCCAGCCCTGAAGTCAGATTGTGGCTAATGCGTGTTGCAGTGTTAACAATAACATATTCTTCCCAGAAAAACTAGAATGACAGGTGTAGCTATTGATGCTTCAAGCACATACCCTGACCTAAAGCCTTGCAATCTGCTGCTCTCAATACAGCACATACTGTGGCAACCGAGCTGTGCTGGAATCATGCTGGAGAGAGAGTCTGACAAATGCTGGCTATGAACTTGAACCTTCTCCCCCCAATATGTATTTTTTGTTTGCTTCCTGGGCTGATCAGTGCTGGAAATGAGCATCTCCCTATGTGTTTTCCAGGGATGATTTTCTTTCTAGTGTCCGACACTGTGCACTGTAGGGAATGTATATGTAATATAGTTTCTTTTCATATGTTACAGCATGTGATCATATATCCCCAGTTAAAAGGCCGCTCCTTGTGAAATGTGTATCCTTCAGTTAATTTTTGCAGCTAGAGTCTTGCCACATTATAATTGCAAGTAGTATTGCCCTTCTGATTATTTCTCCTGGCTTCCCTATTTCTGCAAAAGAAGCAATTACAAAGAACCAAAGCGATAATACAGCAAACATAACTTTAATTCTGCTTTCTGTGATTTATCAGTTATTGTATTGTGAATTTCTCTGCAGATCATTGATTCCCGTTTGATTTTGTTCATACGTCAATTTTGTCTAATTCTAGGTAAATATAAGTCACATTTTTTACATTATACCTCTCAGAGGGCTTTATTTTTTCATTTCAGTAGCCATTATTTGAATCATAAAAAAACGCATTACAGCATTCATAATGCACTGCTTATGTGACAGTTTTTGAACTTTAATATTTTTTTCTGTAGCGTGCTGGCTTAGCAGCCTATAAAAGAGACATATTGTTTGCAATGTTTCTTCACCACAACAAATGATGCACTTCTAGGCTTTATGAAATGGCAGTAGTTTTCTAAATTTGTGATTCTTCTCTGTTCAGCAGTCAAGAACAGTTGTACATCTGCTCAGCACAGACTTTAGGAGACTATGAACTTTAATTGAGGAAAAATAATGAGGGTTCAGGGACCACTGATACATAGTCGGTTGGTAAGGCAGGTGCCCTGCTGCCAGATCAATGGATTATTTACTCCTTTGTCATAAACAAGAAACAGTTGGTTCTGTGTGGAGCTTGCATTCATATTCCAAAGACAGGCTGCCTTTTTCTGCTTCCTTGTAAACATGCAATATATTAAATGCTTTAAAAACTTCTTTTTAAAAGCACAGTAACTTTGCTCCTTCACTTAAGGATATAATGTTAACCTTAATGATAGAATTTATAGGGGCAATTTTAAATGCAATGATAATCGTTTTGCCAAAATCCTTGTGGGCATATTAATTAATAATCTGTACTTTGTGTGCATAGAAAGGATTCTGGGGGCGGGTGGAGGGTGTTTACATGTATATACAAAGGTGTATTTATAATGCATAAAGCTAGATAAAAATATAGAAAGAAAAAGACAGACAATTATATAAAGATATCTAGAAGGGAAGAAAAAAAGAGGAGAAATACAGATGAGAACATTTAAGCCAATATTTTACAGTCTGACTACCATAATGATAATGTTGTTTCAGAATAGAGTTTATAAAAATTTTACACGCCAGTGGAGTGGAATTTCCTGATGCTTTAATCAGAAAAAAATACAGAATGCCTTTCCATGTGAGTCAGAAAAGTAATCTGGAGTTTCAGTAAGCATCCCTAATCCTAGATGTGCTAGTGGCTATCTTTTGCACACCTGTATAACCCCAATAGGGCAAGGTCTGCCAAAAAGGGCATGTTCTGATTTTATAGGTATTCATTAGAAAAGCAAACAGAGACCACCATGCAAGACTGCATGGAATAAGCCTTAATTTCCATTTTAACAAGTTACTTAGTCTTACATTACTCTATGCCATTCAAGAAAATATGGATACTTAAATGACTAGTGTCAGAGGTCATGGGATTAAGTTCCTGGTAATGGGCTAGGGGCCAAGGAAAGCGGAAAGGAGGGCATTAATGCACTTCGGCCACTGTGTGTTACAAACAACTCCTCCGATTTCCTACGGTTCTTCCCAAATAGCTAACTAAATGTTGTTTCCAATAAACCCTTTTTTTCCTTCTGGTGCCATATATGAAAATATAGCTTTTTATACCTGACCTCTATGTTTTTAATCAATAATTCTCAGTTAATGCTTTGGAAAATCTTGTCCAAGTACCCCGGCTGCATACCAGTATTTCACTCCAGGTACTCTCCATCTCACCTTCCTGCTGCTCTGAACTATAAAGGCTAGATCATGCTTTCTGTTTATGGGGCACGTATTTTACTCCTGCATATTCCGCTGCTCTTTTTTCCCTCGTGCTTTACAGAGGTGATTTTTATTTCTCTGTATATTGCCATTTCTGTGTGTTCCTTTACAGCCAATCTGACTGAGTGATCAGAGGCAGGAAAAAGGTCCCTGGAGCACATGAACATCACATGTGTTTTGCAAGGGGTGCAAGGTAGAGCAATCAGCAGTGAAGGGGATCCGCAGTTCACACCACTGCATTAAGCTACTATTTATTGGACTGTTATTATATTTTTATCTTGTACGTATACACAACCAGTACAGCACTAAGTACAGCACAGTTTTGGCTTCCCTTGTGTCCTAAGGGTCTGCTTATAAACTCTCTTGCCATATAGGTGGCCATAGCACATTGTGGGTGTACAAACCATTCCTCCTTTTATTTAGTCATGATAATACAAAGCTTGCTGTTCACTGCATGGTTTCTTTCTTCGGAACAAGCCAAGGATGTAGATGAACTGCACATTTCCTTTGCCTTGGCTCAATTTTAGCCTGAGTGTCTGCAATTGCCATTTACAGAGGGCCAAAATCCATGCTTAGATGCACTCAGTTTATTCAGTGACTCTAGATTTATTCCAAAACACATGAATTGAACTGCAGTGTTATCTCTCTAGCGATAATCTTATCCATAAATGATGCAACAAGCAGTTGCACTTGTGGAATGTTTGTATTATATTCATTTCATAACAACAAAAAAAAATGTAAAATGCCTTTATTAAATATGATAGAATAGTTGTAATTTTTAATTATACAATTATAATCAACTAATCTGTTTATTACTAGTTACCTTGGAATTTTGGAGATTAAAACTCCATTTCACTTTACTTTTTACATGAATAAAAGGAAGTGATTTAAAAAAAAAAAATACATGGGTTCCTGTTTATATATGAATTATAAATCTTGTGACCAGCTAGCCTACGTTGATTGTAGCATTTGGTAACCAAAGAAAGGGTCAGCTGATATTATAATAAATTAATAAGGTCACCACTAGCTATAATGATCATAACAAATTTGTATAGCTAATGCATACTACTCACATGCTAAACTTTCTATTTTTGTTAGCTATGTATAACTGCAAACAGGTATTGCTTTTAGTGTTGAAGGAGGTGTTCAAAAAATGACCTTTTCCAGTGTGTCTCGATATGAAACGATACATAAAAGAAATACAAGATTTGTTAATCTTTAAAGCTGTGCACAGAACGTTCCTCAAGGAAAACAAACTAACAAATAAAAAACCCTACATGTTTCTGAAGTGTCTTGCTTTTAGTTTGGCCCCCCTGAGCTTCACCTGCACTCGTCAAAGCTGATGTAGTAGGAATTTGTATTTTATAGAACCATCTCTGGAATGAGCCACAGGGGTTAATCTGGAGATTAGTAACTCAAATCCCAGCATTCTCTATACTGTAGTTTTCATTTTTAAACTGTATACTATTATTGACAGGGTCTCCTTTCACTTTGTGTCAATTTTGCTATCGGAGGGCTTATGACAGTATTTGAATGGCAGTAAAGGTATGGGCATAGGAGTGATATAAATGTTTTGTGCTAGTTTAAGATATTTTTAAATACATATGTATTTTCACAGAAGTTTGCTAAAAACAGAGTTGGCATGTTTGGTCCTTTGTATTGTCTCTATATGTCTGCAATCTCATAAGGTCATCTACTTTTTGGCTCTGGTAGCCTATTTAGCATCTGACTAACTAAACAAGAACAACTGCTGAATTTAGGCAACAAACTATTGATTGTGAAATGATATTTTCATCTGAAAGTTCAGACTCAGGGGAAAATGAGAGCTAACAGCATGTATAATTCCCCAAAATAATTTACAATTACAAGGAATATATGCATCTTTACAGTTGTGTCGGCATGTGAAATTTTCTACCTGTCACTGGGCCAGAGAGAGACAGGCTAATTGTCTCTCTCATGCATCTGCTAAGTTTTCTTAAGCGATTAAAGTTGTTCTTTCAATGTAAATAGGATCTTTTTGAGCACTACATTTGATCATTTTGAATTGAAAACACTAATTTGCTAAATACTTTTACTCGAGGACATCTAAAATTCAGTCTTTTACCTGATTTTCAAAAATCTCTAGTTTATATCAGTATTTTCCAAACAGCATGGGCTTCCCTTCCTGTACCTGCTGATGTTACTCTCTTCTGCTTCTCCTTTCAAAATGACTATTTAACCTAACAGTATCTCTACTGCAGCAATATCTAAAGGCTGGATAGCAAAAATGTTCAAATCGGAAATAAATGCACTTTTTTAAATGCTGAGTTCAGTTAGTCCCTAGAACATTTTATTTGTTATATAGTGCCTATCATTTTGTGTCTGTTAATTGAGACTGCGTAATTTTTCCAAAAAGAAAAACAAAAAAAAAGGTCACAAGTTGTGAACCATAAAAAGCACCCAGAATGACTGGGTAAGATATGCACTATACAAAAAGCCAGACCTGATAACCAAAACAGTGCCTTCAGGCTTTAAAACCAAGGAATTGCACTTCTATTACACTTCCAATTATACTTGCCTCCATATTTAAAGTATTTTGTGCCATCTCTTTAGATCTGAGGTAGGAAGGAATCACTAATTGGCATATTACAAGCATAGTGTGGTTCTCGTGAGAGATGATAAAGCATGATTGCACCAAAGCAGCAATAGTGTAAAGCTTCTCACTGCAAACTCACCTGATTCTCCACATTTGAACCTTATAGATAACTGGCATCTGAGATCCTAAGAGAAGAGGGTAGTTTACTGGGTTATCAAAGCTACTCTGTTACAGACATCCTTTAAACCATATATCTATTAAAGAGGATTGATGAATCCTTTTAGGTCTTTTCACACAGATGTTAAGACCAGATTCTGGTCTAAGCCAGACGACCCTTCTTAAAGCCAGCAAAGGCTAGTATATGATTTATGACCACAGTCTTCAGGTGGGCAGAATCAGGGACATATGCAAACTTGCTCTCAATGTGGGATGTTACCTGTTAAAATTAAAATGAACATGGGTATGCCTGCTTAAATTAGGCTCCCTTGTTTCCCTGCACCTTTGGTGTGAAACAGGAGTGAGGGGGCAAGAGCAAACTCCCATTCTTGGATGATTTGTAATTTGGCCCACATCAATTCCATTAGTAATAAAGATGAAGAGGAGTGCTAAGAGAGGAAAAGAAAAAGAGAGGCAGGTGGGAGGGGAGAAGAGGTGCTGTGGTGTCTCCCAGGCTTTCCAGAGCTGGAATGAGCACTTACCACTGCCACTCTAGGAGCTGCGAATGAAGAGGTCCATCACAGCCCACCTAACGAGAAAGTAAAGGATATTACATACAGGACGTCATAAGCAGCTAATATAATCAGGTTATTTTGAAAACAAAACAAAATAATGTTTATTCTTGCAGTACTCTGTGTTTACACAGAGATAGTAAATTTGCAATGAATGGCACTAGAAAGTTTGTTTCTACAAACTCTTTTTTTTTTTAATCCATAACAATTACCACACTACATCAGACAAAAGATCTTTCTAACACTCCACATCTTAGCCCAAGAAAGTGCTTCATCCATCTTCTTAACACTCACATCCCTGAAAGTCATATCTTTCTAAAAAAAAGAGATAAGTCGGTGGATAAGGGGCATTGATACTGTCCAAGGCCTGAAGAAAGGCCCTACGTGCCCCTTGCCAGCTCCGTGGCAGCATCTCATGAGGAACCTTCCTCTGGAGTAACGTGGAGACCATGGCAAGATAAAGTTCCCCTTTGCCATCACTTACTCCCCTTTGCCTGAATCAGTAAAAGTAGAAACAACGGGCAACTCAGTTCAAGAAGATCCACCTTTTGCGTTGTGTGGGTTACAAGTCATTAAAAAATGAAATGTACTCTATTTCATGGATTCTGGTAAGGAAGGAGACAGATCTGATTAGTTTGGGAGGTGAACTGACTTTGATAAAGTAAATAGGATCTCTCTATATTCCATTTCAATCACTAGTTACTCTGCTGTGCACGTCATTTTGTGAATTTAAGTTCTTACAAAAGTGAAAAGTTTAATCAAAAATGAGTTAAAGTCATTTCATGAAAAGTTTGGGATATTTTTGATTGATTTTGAGAAAGATATCCAAATAGTGTTTCTGTAAACGAACTTAAAAACACTAAAATTGTATTCTGAACAAATCAGAAACAAGTTATCATGAGTCAAATATGGTACTTTGTAATTGAAGTATTCATGCCATCTTCTTAAGTCTTTATTCCAAAAAGTATCCTCATGCAAATAGAATAAATCACACTGCAAGCCTTTCAGAAATGCCATTTTCAGACTCTACCTTCTGATGATTACTGTTCTCTTTTTTCTGTAAAGTTCTATAGAGAATATATTTTAATTAGCTTCCACTTGATACCACTTCATACACACTGCCCAGCTTTGACCCAGTGTCTGATCGTATAGAATGCTTTACAAAAGAACTGGTCATTTGAGTGCTTTAATATAGCTTTGCATTAATGTGAGACATCATTTAGACAAGGCATTAAAAGTGTTATTTTAATGACTGAAGTGTGTAGGGTGGGAAGAAGCTTAATCTTTATAGGAAGAACAATTTCAATTAGCTCTAAAATATTAATTTGTTGGTATAACTATATACTCTAATGTATTTGGCTACAAAAAAATCTAATGAATAATACATTGCTCGATCCCACTCTAATTCCTGTGTTGTAACTAATACTGTCAGTTGAAACAAGAAAAACAGTCTTTTAATGTTCATGATTTTGGGTTCCTTTTTTAAAAAAAAAAATGAAGTTATTTTTCTCTAGCAGAATTTGTTAAGGTAGCATAAATAATAAAAACAGCATTTGGCTATTGAGTTATTGAACAGTTTGTAAATAGAAAGTCACCATTTGTTTTAAGATATTCCAGGTCCTTTTTTGGTTTACCCACTGAATTTAAAATACATTTCAATCCATCTGTGGAAAGCACAAAGACGATGTCATGAAATACCTATGAACTTTTAATCTACATTACTGTGTGTGAGTGGATGTATCTGACGTCTGCTGTCCTGTTATTTCACTTTGTAGCCGTAGATGCCTGTGTTCTTACAGCTGGCAGTACCCTTTTAAGCACTTTTATATGAGAATTTCTCTTAAATTCAATGAAAATCACATAGTTAAAATTGCAAAGTACTGAGAATACCTAGTTTGCTAAAGCCTAAGGGCTCGGTAACCGGGTAGTTTTGGAATTTTGCAATTCTTAAGAACAATTTCTAATCGTTCTGCAAGGGTCCAGCAAGGACCTCAGCCACACTCCAGCACCAGGCATCTCCTCCAGGTCCATTCGCCAGATCTGGGCTCAGAAACACCATTTTGTCCACTTGGATTAAGCAATGAGTTGCTACACACTCACCTTTGTGGATATATCATTTGCTGGGGGGCAACCAGCTAAAGACACCTAAGGACTCCAGGCTTTATGTTTTAAGAACTGTGCTCGCCTAATAACTTGTGATGTACTTGTGTAACACCATTTCCCAGCAGAATGAAAAATTTATATTTACTACCAAATCTGAATTAATATTATCATTTCTTTCAATAAATAATCTAAATTCAGGCAGTCTAACTTCTTAGGGATAAAAAGCTTCATTTTCTGTTATATCACCTTGCTATTATTTTCTCCTCTGCAATAAATGATGGAAAGTTAAAGAAAAAAAATCCAAGATTTTTGTAGAAGCCGAGAAACCTATTTGCAGTTTCAGAAACTAGGTAAAAGAATGCTTTTGTAATAGATTTCATGCAGCAGTTGGCATTGGCAGTACTGCAAAAAGAGATGTATTCTGTCGTGCTCTGTTTGATCAAGTGCTAAACCCGTGTGATCAATAGAGAGACAGATGTCGGGTGCAGATGGCGATGCCGTGATACCTGGGGCAGAGTGGGCCTGCCAGAATGACAGAATGGGAACAAGGAAGAGCAGCAATGCAACAGAATGTGACAAATGAAATTAGGGTTTATACTAGTCGATAATTTACAGCTAATAGAAAGTGACAGAATTTTTCAGCATTCACCACATTTCCTCTCGTAATAGGAGAGTCAATGCATTTTTCATGCAAAACAATAGGAGCCGCAGTGAAGGCTGGATTCCAGTCCTAAGGATTTTGTTACATTGCAACTTGTACAATTGATTTTTAAACAAAGCTTGTAACATCAAATCTCCAGTAAGCAGCAAGTATATGAAGCAAGGTTGTATTTTCAACTTTGAAATGAGTCCATTTGATGCTCAGGTTGTGTAGCAGACCTCTAACAAGAAAATGAGAAATTACTTCCTGTTTACATGACTATAAAGTGGAGATCCACAGCAATCACATAAATAATCATCGAATGTCTGTTGCTATTTGGACACTGAGGTTGTCATCTATTTAATTCATTTTATTAATTAAAATCACAGAGGAAACACACTGAGATATCTTCTCTCTTCCACTCCCAATTCCAATCTAAAATCCACAGTTAATGCACTAGGCACCTTATTATGTTATATTTTATGCTGATATAATTCAGAACTGAATGATTGGTAGCTTAGGGTTATACTATTTATGTTAAAGGTTAAAATCATTTTTTATTTCCTTTTTTTCGTGAGTCTCATGAACTATGTGTATGCATGTGTGTATATATGTATGTATAAATGGAAAATATATATATACACATAAATGTTTGGAATACACACAAGCATATATATATATGTATCACATTCATATGTATGTCTATATAAATATACATATATGCAATTTTAATAAATTCAAAATGAATCATGCACTTTTCCATGACACTCTTCAAATATACCCTGATGTCACCTTCAATAAAACAGAGCTCCCATCCTATTAAAATCTAACGTTGTCAAAGTTGTATTTATGATTGGAAATATAATGTAGTGGTAGAATCTTTATTGTGCAGTTTAGCACTTTCTTTTTATGGGAGAAGAGCAATGGATATTTTTATAATAAAAGACCAGCTGGGTCCTATTCTGCAGCTTGGTTTCCATTAGTTCTGGACCTGAAGGGTCTTCCTTTACAAGGCTGTGCTCCGGCATTCAGCAAGTCTAAGCCTGAATCAGAATAGAAAAAAAATATCATTCTTGCTCTTCTTTCCTGCTCTTGCTCAGCTTTATGTATTTTCACACACACAGGTAAATATCTCCTAATGCTGATGTCACTTGATTTTTATGGTACAATGCAAAGTTCGTATGGACACAGTAAATGTAGAAAATCACCATTATGAACCCCAGTGCTGTTCCTTCGGGCCTCTGCCAATCTCCCCAGCTATCTATCACGCTCATTTCTATGGCGTGTTAGTTCCAGTGGACAGTCATTCCGACTTGGAGTCCTGATACTCACACCTAGCTGAGGGAAGACCTTTTGATGTAGTTCTTTTTCCTCAAGCTATGCAACTGTCAGTCTCTGTTACACAGCATACACAGCTTCCATCTATAACTCCTTGGATAATGATAGACTGACAAAAACAGACCACATATATAGGTATATCTATTAGTAAAACAATATATTTTCCCAGTCTTTGATTTGTGCTTTGGCAACGTGAATTTGGGTTTTTTTTCACACTCCTATAAACAGCATATAGCTGTTTTCCTCCTAGGAATTTGATTTCTTTGCAAAAGCTGTATGGACACCAGTAGATACTGGCTTTCCTAATGTATTCTAGGGCTCCAGAACACAAGACCTACTTATAAGAACATGTTCTCATGGTTTTCTTCATCCTCTTTTTTCCTAAAGCAGACAAAGCAGGGACACCTGGAATTTTACAGCCACTGCATAATCATCTTGTCTGGCAAACCAAATGGTGAAGCCTGTAGTGGAGACAGAAGGGTTAAGATTCCAAAAACCCTGGAAATAGAAAAGAAGCTATTAACCTTGAAACTCAACTTATCAAGGGTGGCGTAATGCTTAAAAGAGAACACAATTTTATTGGTAATATATTCTTCCCTTCTCCAAAGCTGCAGCCAAACAAAGCAGAGGGGACAGCAGGACTTCTCCTCAGAGCACTGGCACGGTGGTATCATCCTTGAAAGCCAAGCTGGGAGAAGAACAATCATGTGTGATATTGAGAGTCTGGCAGGTTGCAGGTGCCATCAATCCACACTCGTGTGTCCCAGCTGCTACACTGGATGAAATGGGCTCACCTGTTGCAAAGAGATTGTCTGTCAGTAACGTAGAGAGCTGGAGAAGAATGAGCAGAGGTGACAGCGGGGACTGGCACCGGATTAAGGCACAAATCGGGAGCAGAGGTTTCTTATGACTCTGCTGGCTACAGAGAGAGACTCCTGTATTTGACGAAGAGAAAACTGAGGGGGAAATATGGTAGATGGTTACAAAATCTTGAAGGTGATTGATAAAGTGATCAAAGAATTGTTATTTCTCAAATCCTGCAACATTTGAGGAAGCGAGGAGAAAAACAACTTAAAACAGATTAGCACAGCAGGGAGGGAACTTTGTGAACTTTATGCCACAGGAGACTGTGGGAGCAGACAGTATTTGCAGGTTCAGAAAGAGGTGGGACAAATTCATGGACATCTGTACATCTGTACATGGACATAATTGATCTGTAAAGACAGTAAGAAGATGTCCCCAGGAACATTCCTAATCTATGTGCAAGCTCAGGAACCTCTAGGGGAATGACCTGCAGAAGGTGGCCATTTCTCCTCTGCTCTTCCTAAATAACACCTCCCATTGCCACTTCTGGAGATGGTCTGAACTAGGTAGACCCTGTTCCAGTAGGGCATTTTTTATGTTTCTAAAGATTACGAAGTAGCACAAGGACTGTAGGAAAACTCATTCTGCTAGTGGTGCTTCTGAGTCCTGCGGTTTACCAAAGCTATTAATACAGGAAACCCTCTAAAGATATTTCTATAACTAGGATTGTGGTTAATTTTTAAAAGTAGACTTGAGATCAGTGCAGATTTTAAAAAGTGCAAAAGCAGTATTTCATCTCATTATCATTTGACTGTCACATCTGATGTGCTATTTGATGTGATTAGGCCAAGGTAGGTGGTCAAAGAGTAAGGTAAAGTAAGTTTCCTCTGGCAAGTGTAAAATGCCAAGCACTGATATTGTTGAATGCAGACAGGAACCCAGGTAGGGCAGAGAGAGAAGACAACCAATGGTTTAATGTTAGGGATATCACGTTGATATCTCTGATCAGCTAGGTCGCTGCCCAAAGGATCTTTCTGTAGAAGATTGATTGCTGCCACATTCTAGAGCTTTTCCTTCATCACTTGCATTTTGATGGCACCTATATCATGTTAAAACTGGCATATCTCCTTGTTAGTAGGCACAATTCCACCCTAACAGATGGCCATGATGATAGACATGCCAAAGAACCAGTATGTGTATCAAGTTTGATTATTAGGGATGATATTCCTATCCAAGAGCATTTGAGTGGCATTCTGTACAGATCGGCTGAACCTATTGGTATGGGTTGGAACAAATGCTGTTTCGCTAAAGTCAAAGGATGTATTAACTACAAAAATAGGGAGATAAAGACTATGGTCTTGGTAAAACAGAAACAGAGACTACTACCTCTGGATCACTCATTCTAATCTAGCAAAAATCAGTCTGAAGCAAAATTGTTTGCTTCTGTTGGATGCCTAATGGCCTAATTCAGTGCAGTATTTCTGCATTTCCTAGTAAATAGTTGTTCTTTTTCTTTTCAAATGGTATTGTAGCTGGCCAACACAGATCTTTCTGCACCACAGACAGTGCAGATATTCACTGAAAGAAGAGCTGAATCAATGGAAAGTAGGGTCTAGATGCAAAGGTTTATGAAAACTGAATTATCCCTCACCTAACAGTGACTCCGATTGTCACAAAGTCTGTTCTGCTTTATCCTTTTTTTCCACAGTGCAAAACTGTCACATCCAGCATTTTTCATAAGTAATTCATTTTAAAAAAGAAGACACTTGAATGACAGCAGAAACATTTTAGCTTGTTTAAATTGAAATTAGTATCTTGTGAAAAAATTATATTATCAAGGTCCCCACCCTTTTTTGTGCCAGAAGCAAATATGAATCACAGGTGTCAAAAAAGGTATCCAGTATTCTCATGCTTTCCCTCTAAAAGAAATCACTATTGGATATAAAGAAAATCCTACAATGTGGAACCTCGGTAAACTAGAATTTCTATTTAATATTTACTTATATTTAGTTGCATTATACTATTATACTATTTTTTCTTGGTGATGAAAAAGAATTTTCTTTTTTTTTTTTTGATATGATAGACATTTTTAGCAAAGTACTGCTGAGCCATCAGTTTTGATTTCTTTTATACCGTTTCCTTTTTTGTACATGTGTTTTGCAGTTTAAACACATAAAGATATCAATGACCCCAAGTCGGTGGAATTCACAAAGGGTTTTTAAAGTAGAAATTTAACATTTATTTTTTATTTGAAAACAAACAAGTGAACAAAAAAACGTATAATCTTGCTTACAGATATGCATCTTTTATTCCTGTTGGTTTAACGGGTATTAGAGTGGCAAGAAATTTACTGGACCAGTCTAAGGAAGATGTAATTACATTTTTTGATAAAATAATGCTACTAGTAATATTTTAATCTTTCTTATCAGTTCATCAGTGTATTTCCCAAGTGTGAGTGCACTAAGGTGCAGATTACATCTGTGCAGTCTGCGTGGTACATTGCTAGAGGACAGCAGATTGTTCCCACAGCTGCTCCCTGGCAGGTAGATGAAGGCACCAGGTCACCTCCCTGCTACTGTCCTTTTTAGGCCACTAGTCCAAACCCAAGACTGTGGTTGTCCGTGGCTTTTGAGGACGTTTAAGCAGCATCATTTGCAAACGGTGTAAAAAATAAAAAAGCATTGAGGACTGCAAATGATTACAAAACTTTTTTTTTTTTTTTTTTCTGATTAAACACAAGCCTTCCGGAAGTCTTTAGAATTAAGTTATATTCAGGGGGATTTTATTTCTTTGGAGTTTTTCTTCAGAATGATTTCTGGTTTTTTTTTCTTACTAGTATGAGGAGGCCACCCAGCTGTGCTGGAGGGGCTGGTCCCTGCTCCCGCTGCCCCGCGGGAGGTTTTCCCTGCAGAGGAGCTTGCGGCCTCATTCACACCTGTAGCGTCTCCATCCTCGGATTTTGCACGGCTGGAGGTCGATATGGCAAGACTTTGGGTGGGCAGGATTTCAGATTCAGTCCTGAAGATCTTTTTAAGGAGTGTTTCCATTTTACTGAGCAGCTTTGGACTTGGGTTTTTGGCCAGTCTTTATCTTTCCCTAAAGTGTTTTCTTTATTATTCACCCCTCAACAGTTAACTGCAGGTGCACTCATTTTTTTATAGCATTCAGAGAACACAATGTAGAAACTAGGCAAAAGAGTTACTATTCCACTTGCCAGTACCAAACCTTAAAATATGAAATTTAACCTTAGAAATAACATTAGATGCTATGTTGTTTAATATACTGCTCTGCCACATGATTTGCAGAGTGACTGCTGATTGAAAGATGGATTTTTAAGCTAGGTTAATTTTCAAATACAATATTACTTAAATAGAAACTAGATCAACCGGATAATTTATCTGACCCATTAAGTGTTTCCTGTTTAATTGTAATTCGTGAAGACCTATAGTTCAGTCTTTTTTTTTTTCTTTTGGAAGTGTTACAGTTAGAAATGCTACTGATAGATAACTAATCAGTATCTGTTCACATTTTTAAGATCAACATATTCACTTCCCATGTCTTTACAAAGTTAATTTTGTGCTCTGTGTCTTCTTTGTGAAATTACAATTTACATTTTGATTCACCATAAAATTCAGTTCAAACTTTTCCTACTATTTCATTCTAGAGATCCGGCTGCTTTTATATAACAGATTGTCCTTTGATCTCAAGGAGACAATTGCTGCTTTACTCCTTTAATGAAGCCTGTATTATTACAGGCAAAATGAATATTAGACCAAATGGTGGTAGAAATCCCAGAGGGAAACATGCTGCTCTCTCTGGATCTTGGAAAAGCAGAATAATTCATTTTAGTCAGTGATTTTATTGAATAAACTCACAGTTGCTCTTATTTACTTTTTTTTTTCCTTTTTGCCAATTGTGGGACAGTATTTCTATTCAAGGAATTCAAGGTACTAGTGAGGATTCCTCTGTCACCAGTTACATGTGGAGAGCTCTAAGTGCTACTGAGAAGACACAACCTGGCAAAGGAGGTAGGAGTAAAATAAGCCCCTTTATTTATACTTCCGAGCAGCTAGTGAACCTTTCTTAGCTGGTGTCTCAGCAGACATCATGTGGATCATGTTTTTGCCTTTTGGTATTTCATTTCCTAGAAGGAAGGAAGGAAAGATCACGTTTGAAAGTAAAATACCAGATAGAAAGTGGAGGCAGGAGACACACAGGGAATAGAATAGGAAATACTGACGCAATGTAAAAATGTGTTTAAAAATTCTAGAAAAAGGGTAAAGATGGGGAGGATGCAAGTGACATGGGAATAATAGCAGGACATAGACAGTTCTGTAGTAGGACAGACAGGTAAGTGACTGTAAAACAGCAGATTTATTAATAGCTTCTTGGTGAGCAGTGTAACTGGTTGCACCACACTGTGAGCTTCAGGTTTAATGAAATAACTCAGAAGTAACTTGGGACTTTGTGTCATTCCGCAGAAAAAAATGCATATATATTGCAAATGATGGTAGCTCTAAGGACCTTCTGGATCTATTTCCTACTAGGTAGCAGGACAAGAAAGACTATTTGAAAAGAGGGCATTGCTCAATTAGAACAATGGTAATTATCTTAATGCAAATCAATTTGATGACCACAAACAGTGGTGCTTTAAAAGACATGTAAATGTGAGGAGTGTTACCTGCCCAAACTGACTTATGAATCTGTTGTGCATTAAATCTGAAGCAACGGCAAAAACAGGGACAAGGAGAACTCCTAGAGCGATGCAAAAGAATGGAAGAAACACGACATTTTTGCATTTACAGTAATCATTAAGCAAAACTGAACAACCTCAGAATAAGCAACATTTCTGAGAGGTAAATTCCACTCAAAGAGAATCTATAACCACAACAGCCAAAATGTTGCTGTGACTAATGGCAACGTGAACCACCCAAAGTATTTTTCTTTCTGTGGGTACAACATGGAATTATTTTCAATATAGGTGCTTGTAAATATGTGTTGCCTGTGAACGGAACAGATGGATTTTTTTGTCAATCCTTGGTAATACATACATTTTTATTTGTGACAGGAGAAAAAATAAGTTGATTTCTTCTGCTGCTTTGTTTCTTGTAAAGTTATGTTACAAAGCAAACAGGAGCAATGAACAAAGTATTTAAAGTGATGAGCTGTCCCATGCCTGTTTACAAGGCAGGATTTCATTTTACATAGAGTTCTCTATAGTGACTTTTTAAAATTTAAATTAGAAACATGGCCAGCAATGCATGCAAAATGTTCATTCATTGTAGTAAACTACAAAAATATTGCTTTTATGCAATGAGAATGCCATTGTAGAATTTTAAAAGGCAGAGAAATAAAAGACTCCGGATTGGAGTGATTTAAACAAACTCACTAGGATATAGTAGATGATTAAAATACAATCTATAATTACATTACACTGGTATCAGGTAAGGATAAAAGCCTATAAATACACTGGGGTCAGGGTAAGCATAAAAAATGAAACAGTTATTTGAATAATCTGAGATCAAGTTGCAGTAATTAAAAATGAATGTATTATTCAAATGAAGGAATTAGGTTACAACACTCCTCATATGAAAATATTATTGTGACAGACTGAAATAAGTTGGAAGTGATTTTGATAAAAAATTGGGGCAAGAAATATAATGATTTACATTGGGGAAAAAAAGTAGACAATTTATGCGGATAAGAGTATTTGCAACTCCTTCAAATCCCACTCGAACCTCGTGCCTTTCAGCAGGGCTCCGAGAATTACCCCCTGCCCTCAGCCTCTTCCTGGACTTCACTCTCTCATCTACATCAGTGCATTAAAAATTAAAAGTGCTGCAGCGAAGGGCTCTGCATGGACTCACAAAGGAATTAATGGGATCTGCACCTACGAGCAGGCGTGCTGTTTAACCTGCCCCATGCACTGCCGTTGTAGTCGTTTTTATTGCCGTTATCCAGCGCATTTCTGTCCTTTGTCTCCCATCCTTTCTCTGTCGTCTCCTGCCAGTTTGGAGGCCAAAGGGCCTCCACATAGGCCTGACAAAAAGCACTGTTTATTCAGGAAAAAATTGATGGTCACTCGCAGATTAGGTACGAGTTATTGCAAGTCAAGATTTGAGAGTCTGACCTTTCCAGAGCAAACTCCTTGGGGCAGGAACCGGTCTTGAGGTGCTTTGAATACATAAAGCACAGATACTTAATTATTAATAACAGTCAATAATGGAAGAGTATGAAAGCAACTTGTTTTATTTCTCAGGTAATGGCTTTCATATCCTTTGTATTAATTAAGTTTTTCAAATGTGCTTTGCAAGCCGGGCTCTTTGACATTGCCCGCGCAGGAGAGCCGCTCTGCAGGTGCAAGCATGCCCACCAGTGGATGCATCTGAAATTCTCCTGGAAAACGGCAGGAGAGCACAGCCCACGTCGGAGCCGGCTGCGGAAGAGCTTCCTCCTGCCCAGAGACGGCAGCCTTGGTCTTGCTGTTGTGCCCAAAATTCTTCTCACTCCTTTCCAGAATGCAGAGGAGTCTACCGAGGAGTTTATGTAGCTCCCTTAACACGTGCTCAGCCATGCCCTTTTAAATCCTCTCTTGATCTCTTCATATCCCCTAGTACATTCAGGACGCTCATTTTTACCTGGAAAATCTTTCATATTTCTATCTTCTAGTCTGTCCTCCAGATGCTGTGTTGGTCTAGCCCAAGAAAGTGGTTGTTTGTCTTTTTTATATCTTTTTCTCCCAAAATGACTTATGAACAACTCATGAAGTTGTTCACGATAGAACTTCCTTCTGATATTGCTAGAAATCTTTAAATTTCTTCTCAAATATCCTACTATCTTGGCACACTTCTGTTGCCAGAGAGAGTCGTTGTATCTATTAGAAATAGATTCAATATCTGAGCTAGCAGACGTGTGAAATTATACACAAAGTACTTAAGGTCAAGAAACTGAATAATAATTGAATGACCTTTTTTTTTTTTTTTCCAAAAATGGTACAAGAACATATTTTTTTTATCGTTTCTCAATCTTTATTCAGCTCTGTAGCTATTTCAGCTATAATACCATAAATAAAGGAGCAATGAGATGTAATGTTGTTAGATTCAGAGACCTGTGTAGGACTTCGGTGCATTCGTAACTAAAGGATGCAGAAGAGTCTCTCATCTGTAGTTCTCACATCGCCAGTAGTGCGAAGTACCCGACGGGCAACTCTGCACCTGTACCAAAAAAAAACCCAACTCTTAAACTTTAAAAATCAACATCTGTTTTAGTCCAATATGGTCCCAGTAGATCGATCACACAAACAACTTGAGAGAATTCTTGTACTGGCCACTAAACCAGAGCCTTGCACATATACACATATTTACAGTGTGCCTATTACCTGACTGGCATATAGATTAACAATAATCAGTAAATATTTTATCAGTTTGCATTTAATGAAAACTGAGGAGGGATGAAAGGATAAGAGAGAATGTGGAGTGGAGTTCAGGGTTGAAAGCAGAGATGAAAGGAAATGGGAAAAGAGAATTAATCAGGGAGAAGATGCCAAATGAGAACCCCCAGCTAAAAAGACTTAAACGTGCAATAAGAAGCTATACCGAAAGGCATTTTATGGTGTTATGTCAAGCAGTATCTCCTGGGACTGGGGAAATAGGTCTAAACTGTCTCTTCCACACTAGGCAATATTTTTTATTATGAAGATAGACACTAAATCCAGTTTCCACTTCCAGGGTATAGAGAGCATTGATTTTTCCGGTGTCTTAATAAAGAAGTACGAGGAGACTTTTTTTTTGAGAAAGGATGGTACAGAATCATCATCTCAAGACCAGGAAAGCAGAGTCTAACAGAAAGAGTAATGGAGCATTTTAGTGATTCTGAATTGTATATGCAGATGGTTGTCCACGTGAGTGCTAACTTGTATCGGAACATAAAGATGGGAGACAGTGAAGCATCTCCAGCAGGCTGTGGATACCATGAGGTTCACGGCTTGTGAACTGGCTGGCATTCAAGGCAATGTGTTTTCTTCCGAGCTCTTTGTAGGTTACGTATTGACGAGCTGCATTTTTCCGTTGCAGCAGATTGCATTCCAAGTTGTTCATTTTCCTTTGTCCTGCTTAAAAAGGAGAGAGGTGGTGGATAACATTTTGTGTCCAATAGTGGTCTGTGAAATGAAGAGAGGTGTCTTTTGGGGGAAGCGGTGTGATCGGGGCTGCCTCCAGAACAGCTTCAACAGCCGGGTAGCTTTCCAGGCAGACTGGAAGCCTTGCCATGTAATTGCTGTCAGTTCTTCCATTCCGCTACATAAAAATCTCCTATCCCAAGGAGCCCTGCAAACATTTAATAGACTTTTTTTTTTTTTTTTTTTTTTTTAAATCTCTGTGACCTCTTTACTTAAATAGCCTCATACCATTTCACTTAAGATTTTGTGCAGGTCTAAGAAGGGGCCAACCGAGAGGCAGGGGTTCACGCCAGCACTCTGAACCTCGCAGAGTTTCACTTCAGTGCATAATCCCTGCTCCTCCAAACGCCAGATAGTTCTTCCAGGATCGCTGCATCCTTGACTTTGAATTTCTCTATTATTCTCATGAGACTCTGATAAGCGTTCAAAGGTTTCCACAAACTTTTCCTATCATGATTCCCATTTGTTTCTGTGAGAGTCATGCATCCTGGAATGCAGTTTTGCTCAGCAACAGGAGTATTATGGAGAGGCTAATGTTGAATAATTTCCTGCCTCAGCTACATCTTTTAGATATGCAGTTTTGCAACAGAATGATTTTAAGCAGAAATAAAGTGGTGGTAGGTAAGCAAAGAAGGTTCCCATTAAAATATTCTAATAGCCAGAGGTCTACAAATTTCAGCCTGCGTTGCCTTAGTGTCCTGCCTAATTTGGGGAGCGTTTTGAGTGGATTTTGGGTGACTGATCATAGGACAGTAGTTCCAGCCTCATCATCGCTGCCCTAACATGCAGCCTGCGTGGCGCTGGGTGATGGATATATATCACAGTCTAATTGTCCGTGCTCAAACAAAAATTCACTTCTGTCAGAGCTTCTGCAGCTATCGGACTCCTCTGCAGCGGTCGTGGCAGCAAACGTGTTTGCGCAGATGCTTTATTTATGGCGTCATCTCGTTCTTTTCTGGAAGTTTTTCTTTAACCGCAATGGGCCAAAAAGGCAGCTCTGGTTTGTACTTCACATACACCTTCCTGGTTAGCTAACTCACATAGCAGGCAGCCAAATGCCAGATTAATGCTTTATTAAAGCTTTGGGGCTGTTTTAAAAGCGCAGAGGTATAACATCCAGGAGGAAAGTAGAAATACCCCATAAATATGAGCTGGTGAGGTTTTTCCAACTTTTTTTTTCTTTTTGTGGCTGCTCTGCCCACCCACCTGATGGTTTATTTGAATTTTCTCGGGTTTCTTTGAATTTTCTCGAGTTTATTTGAATTTCCTCGCCACCTTCGGGAGCGACATGCGGCAGGGGCATCACGGGGTGTCTCTTCCCTGAGACGGCTCCCGCCGCATGACAAGGAAGCCACACAGCCTGTCACCACTGTAATCTCTTTACTCCCCGGGACAGCGTTTGGAAATCTTCCTGCCTTGTCGCGATAGTAAAAAGACAAAAAGAAAAAAAAAAAAAAAAAACAAATCATGACCCCGCAGTCAAAAAAGAAAAGCACAAGAGGCCCATTTGAGCATCCGGGGCGGGGGGAAGGATATGGAAAAGGCGGCAAGGGCGTTTAATCAAACTTGCCGAACCTCCCCGCTTTATGAGCAACGCGCAGCGCTCGGTGTTGTGTAAAATTAAATAAATAACGGGCGTCCCCCGGCCGCCACCTCCGCCGCGGAGCGGGGCGGCGGCGCCATCTGCCGGCGGCCGCGTCCCCCGCCGCCTCGCGCCGCCGCCGCCTCGGGCCGCGCGCGCCCGCGGAAGCTTCTGGAAGGCGCCTGAGGCGGGAGGCGGGCGACGCGGCTGCGCGCCGCGTTCCACTGCGGTAACGGCGACAGCTACAACGTCTCGTGCGTTCCTACGGCATTAAAAAATAATAATAAAGCAGGGCAGAATTGCCTCAGAAATAAGTTGTTCCCTTATAAATAAGTTTTTTCCCTTGGCTACCCTGGGCCGCTCCTTCAAGTTCGTGTATATTGCATGTAAAGTGAGGAAGTTGGTAGAATAAAGCATACATTTGGAAAAAACTGTCATGTTTTGCCATAAAGCACTCCCACACTTCACGGGTTAGAAATTCATCTGTTCATGTATTACTTGCAGAAATCATGAGTAATTGTGTATCATATGACTTTTTAAATGTACTTCCAAAGGAAATACAGGATAAGCATCTAAATATTATAAATGATATTTCAGTGGTAAAATTCTGTTAAGACTTTTTTTTTCTGTGACAGCTACTAGAAATTTTGAAGTCCAGCTTAGTCTATTTAATTCTTTCCTATTTTTTATTATTTTGTTCGATCATCTTTAGTCATCCTTGCACACATCTTTAAACTATGCATTTTGAACTTTATAACCTAACTAAGCACTTTCATGTTCACTGAGGACCCCCTCTTGTCAAAGTTATTAAAACTTCTCAAATCATTAATGGATTTTAACTACAGGGCTTTGAAAGATGCTTCTAATACCAGTGTTTCACAAATACTTGTATTTACAACAGGAAAAAAAAAAAACTGTTTCACACTCAAGGCTTAATTCATCCCTATTTTCTTTATTCAAATGCATAGATTCTGAACTGAGATTCCTTGTTTTTGTACTTATTTTTGCTTGGGAATTGGGTGGTTTATGGGCACTGTTATTAACTAAGGTGCAGAAGGTTGTAGTTGGAGGAAATGAAGCACTGCCAGTGGCATCAGGGTGGGATCCTCCTTTAATTTGGTGCCTTTCAAAATAATGAACAAGGCAGAATCTCCCCTCTTTTATGTCCCCACTTTGGTGTCCTAAAATGTTTTCCATTTATATGAAAAGATGGGTGTTTTGACTCCGGCTGAATATAGTTTGGGTCTGGAAAGACTATGAAAAATCAAGTGGTGTTTAACACATCTGCACTTTGTCCAGAAATTCCTCAAGGAGTAACTGGCCAGTTGCAATCTCCTGGTTAGAGCTGTGGATTGGTGAAAGTGCAGGCTGGAAAAATACGGGGTCAAGTGCTTTTCCCTAAATTATGTTTTTTTTTTTTTTTTTAATATAAATACCTTTGGAGGGCTGTTGCTTTCTGCACAGTAACCGTTCTCCTGCTTCCCCCCACACACACCCTTGAATATTTTAGACATTTAGTGAAATGATTCTTCCTCTGAGGTGCGTCAGCTTTAGAACACCTGACCTGGTTGACTCAGAACTTGGCTCACAACGTTTCTCAGGACTAAGGGGAAAAAAAAGAGTGGGTCAATTCACTTAATTTTGACGGCTCTTGAGGTCGACCCCGTGGAGCTCCGCGGTGTGCGGAATCCCACCGGCTCGGGCACGCCGCACCCTGGGGAGCCGGCGGGTTTAGCTGACGTCCCACCGAGGCAGCTGTAAGGAGTGAGCGCCTGAGAAAGAAAGGTAATGAAAACTGACAAGTTGAAAAGAAATTGAGAGTTTAATCTGCAGAGTTGTGCTTCAGGGGGCTTCAGTCGTGATGTTCCTATGGAGTAGCAGAAAGAGAAAAAATTAAGAAACTGCAGAGGATAATGAACTTACATATTTTTTTTTCCTTGCACCAGGCAGTATTTATTAATTTCTTTTTTTTCTATGTTAGAGCACCTCTTTGCCTCTCAGAAAAGAAAATGAAGTATACAAAACCTGGCAATCATACTGGAAGTGTGAAATGCTCGCAGATTATTTATAAGCATGCAAGTTATGTGGTTGTTGGAGATTTTCTCCCTTCTGCTCCTGCTTGGTGATGAAGAATGGTATTTTAATAGGCAGATGGTAAAGACAATTACAGTTTGGGGCTCAGCTGGGAGTTACATCAGTTTATTGCAAATTATTAGTTGATAAATGCTTTTGTTTACAAGCAAAGTCTTAAGCAGCTTTGTAATCAGTTTATCAGCTGCAGCCTGAATTTTGACAGCTTGCCTTGGGGTATACAGTCACTTCTTTCCTGGCCATTTAGAAATCATGCTGACCAGGCAGGCAGGCAGAAAGGCAACTTCCATGCACCTGTATCATGCTCAGTAAACTGGTATTTCTTATTAAGCCTGTTTTGGAGGAAATCATCAAGTACAGAATCCTCTTTAATTGCTAATCCATGTTAGGGTGTGCAGCAGGAGACTTAAATATTCGTTCGTTCATAATCTTTTTTTATTATTATTTCAATTTTGACCTCAAGTAGCTCCATCCTGCAGTTACCATTACAAGATTTGCTCTCGGTTATTAACAATGTTGCATTTCAGATGAGCTATAATGTCCATATATTGCCAGCAGTTTGCAGTGCTTGTTTGCTTTGGACACTCTGTGTAACCTGGACAGTGGAAATTGTTTTGTTTGTCCCGAGTTTTAAGACCTTTTCCTTTCTAGTTTCTCCTGCAAAAGGCAAAACTATGTTTGTTTGATTTTTTTAGCACATCTGGAGGAAATTATTTGGTTTCTTTTTTTTTATGATATAAAATAAAGATGGGATATTGATTAAGTAGAAAAGTAGAAAAAAAGCTTACTGCAGCTTCTGATAATTATGTTTTGGAAGATATTTAACATGCAAATCTACTTTTAATGCCTTCTACCTAGTTATTTGTTTAGTAGGAAAGTCACCAAATTGTCGTGCAGACGTTTTTCCACTGCAGTCAATGTAAAATGTTCTAATGGTTTAAGTGGAAGTAATTTTAATGAAATTAGACCAATGAAGACCAACTTCTCTGATTGTTACAGCTGATGTAAGCATGTTCCCCACATTCAGCATGTTCACTGCAAGGCAACATGTTAGGAAAGAAGATTCAAGATAATAAGCACTAAAACTAGTTGCTTCCGTAGGGTTGCAATGCACAAGACCGAATGTGCCAGCTTCTGCTCACTGTGGAACGTGGGTTTTGTTTCTGTATCACCCACAACCTTGAACTTCTTCTGGAGCGTGGCCCTCTGTTGAGGAAGTAACCAGGTCACATAGCTGATATTTATTCTTTGCTTTGCTGCTCTGTAAAAATTTCTGTATTTTCCCCTCTATTTAATGTTACTCTTTTCCTTACAGATACAGTCTATCAGTCCCAGTCCATTCACTCTACATTTGCCCAGGGAAAGGGGTGAGCCTTCTCATAGCAGGTGCAAGACAGCAGGGAATCCATGGATAGGATATAGCATACTCTGTTTTTCTGTAGGAAGAACAGCCAGTAAATGTGCCATTAAAGCATATCTATTGTCTCATTTAATCATCTCTTTCTTCATACACTTCAGTCTCGCAAAATAACTCGGAGAAGACAGTCCACAGGCAGGATTGTGTTTGCAAGGTACAGCTATGCGGTAAGAGAGGCAGGGGATGCAGGAGTGTCTATATCCAGAGCCCTACTTAGAGCAGGTGGCTTCAGCAGCAGCATTTTCTCTCTGTGTGAAACATGGTGCAGTCACAAAAGCTGGGGAAGGTGTAGGACGCACCTGGGGAACTGCCCTGGCAAGGTTTTTGGAGCGTGTCTGTTCCCTGATCCTATAAAAAGTAAAAGGGTGGGTGAGTGTGCCGTGGCAAGGAGACCCAGCTCCTCGGCAATGAGGATCAGAGTGCAGCATGGACAGTGCAAGCAAGGGCTACCATTTTCTTCTTGAGGATTGATAAATTCTGAAATAACACTCCTGTAAAAATAAAATGAGGATATCACTGAATTCAAAACAGAGGAATTTGAGCACACTTAGGAAGGAAGAATTCGCTAAACTTGTGAAAGAACTCCTTCAATTTCCTCGTTTAGCTTATCCTGAATTACAGAAATATAACAGGTTTAGCGTTTGTGTCAGGCCTTAATTTCAGCCCCCGAGCAGCAGCCTGAACTTCTGGTGATGTGGGAGGATATTACAGTTTGCAGCTTCATTCCATAAGTATTGCCGTTTGTGCCAAATATTTAATAGTTTTTTTGCTGTGGACTGTCGTCCACCAGGAACTGATATCACCTAAGACTTTTCAGAGCCATCTAATAGAAAGATATGTATTCACTCTGATTAGCCCAGGATTTGAACGAGGGTCCCAGAAGAGATATATAAGCCTCTTAAATGCATAGAACTTCCAAGGATATGGGTTTAACTGTCTCCCCCTGTGGTAAATAAGCTGTGACAGCTCTATCGGGGGGAAAATGGCAAATAAAATTACCACATTATTTTCCTGTGAATATTTTTGAAGACTAATCTATTTTGCTTCTTTACCTAATAGAATTCTGAGTGCCCTGTTAACACCCGGGCATTTAATTGGAGGAAACAAACAGAAATCCTCAAACTAACAGAAAGCAAGCATACAACATGGGGAAAAAAAGAGGTCAAGTGAGTGAGAGGTCCCTGCTCTTCAGAAACAGTGTTTCGGTTGCCTTTAGGCTGGTCAGGCTCTCTGCAGTATTGATTAGGGAGCTACTGCAATACTCAGCCTGTTGTCATCAGTGGTCACACTGCCTCAAGGGAAAATGTTTCCCCCTTACCTTGATTTGAGGGTGCCAGAGCCCTGGCACAGGCTGCCCAGAGAGGCTGTGGAGGCTCCTGCTCTGGAGATCTTCAAACCCGCCTGGATGGACCCTGTGCCCCTGCTCTGGGTGTCCCTGCTGGAGCAGGGCTTGGACTGGATGATCTCCAGAGGTCCCTGCCAACCTCAACCATTCTGGGATTCTGGGATTCTGTGATACAGATCATTCCAGGTGTGGGAGCGTAGTCCTGTAGCACTGAAAGGTTCTTGTAATATTTTTATCTTCTCTCTATCACATAGCTGGAAGTTTTTAACTACAAAATCATCAGCTTAGATTAAAAAGACTTGAACTATCAGCATATGACTAAGCTAAAGTCAGGGTCAAAGTCAGGCTGACTCTGGTGCAGGAATAAGAGCTGTTTTCTCAAGGAGTATTTTTCTTCTTTAGCTCTGGTCAGACATTTTGAATCTCAAAATGCAGGGGTTTTAAAGCTTCAAAGTTGGCCGGTGCCTTTAGCCAGGCAGTAGTCTGTTGTTTTGAAAAATATTGTGCTTAGGTTTTCTTTATTTTGCAATTCCTTCACTGAATTTAAAAATGAAGCAGGTTTATATTTTATGTTGAGCAAAACAATCATAATAAAAATGGCAACTGAACTGGCTCATCTACTCTATTTTACAGAGTATAATAGATTTTACATTTTCTGCAGTCAATAAGCTGCAGGCTTCTAACATGCAATAGTTCCATTAAAATTAAAATTTGAGTATCTTTTTGCAATCTCCTTTGATCAGTAAACAAGGAAAAACGTTGTAAGATGCTAAGAAACCATCTCATTAATCCTAATTTAGCACTGTGACTATTTTTTTTGTAAGTGTTTTGAGAAGTATGAATTTGGCGGAGTGATTTTTGATACACTTCACAGAGAGATTTTTGGACCCCAAAAATGCCCTGCAAAGTGTATATTTTTGTGTGCACAAAGGATAAATGTTAAGAATCATTTAGTAACCGGAAAGACTGTTCACAAAATGCTTTTGATTTATTGCTGTTTATACTACAGATCCATATCACTTATTTTTACATTGTGTTATTCAAAAACTTGTATGAACCATGAGTTGGCATGTTGTAGAATACTGAAAAGGCATTAATCAACCTAAATAAACAAGTGCATAGATCTATCTAACAACTCTGAAGTAGTTAATAAATTTTTAGCAATTTTATTATAGAAAAGAGGTCTAAAAGAGTAGTGCTTAATTATCTGGACTCCTCTGTGCTGGGCTCTCTTTTGATTGTATTAATGAAGCAGCTGGCCTATTGTTTCTCTTTAATTCCTCTATTGTTTTAAGAATATGTCACAGCTCTTTATTCTTTTATCAGGTGCTGTGCAGGAGGATCCACACAATACCTCATATTCCTACTGTATTTGCCAATGCACAAAGAAGCCTCCAAAGCATTTTTCAAAGAAGGGGCACACATAATTTATAAGTTCTGTTCCTTGCACCACTCTACTGTCAAAAATTTCAACAGTATTGGATTTGAATTCATTATAATTTTTATTAAACAATGTGTCTACATATAGATATATGTACTCTGTTAATGTCAAAAAATTAGAGATCTGACCAGTAACTTGTGCCGTGCTGAAATGGTGCTCATTGTGCTGAGTAGTCACAAGCCCCTGGATGAGAAGCAGGAGGAACTCTCGTATGAAGATCCCATCCTATTGTGATGTGCAAATTCTCCATAAATGCTTAACCTGTGCAACAAAGGAAGCAAGACAATAAATTACCTCCAGCCCCCATTACAATTACTAAAAAGCATCATTTTTTACAAATTGGAATATTTCATTGGGAGAGAAAGGTTTCATTCAGCTGACAGTGCCTGGAAGTCGCTAGAAGTAACACAGTCTGTTGTTTAAATAAATTCTGATAGTCTTTTGACCCTTCTTGCAAACAGATGTGTATACAGGAAACGGGCTATTATGTTGTTGCAGCAACACAATCAAATCCAGTAATCACAAATTTTACCAAAGTATTATTTCTGAATTAACTGACACTGAAAATAGGTTTTAACAGAAATTGCTCTTGATTTTCCTTAACTTCTGTGAAAGATGTTCACTATTTCTGGGTCAAAAAGCTAGGCTCAAATTGTTCAACAAAGAAAACTAATACGTAAGTCTGGAAAAAAATGGGGTTGACTTTGGATATATCTTTATATTATCTTTATTCTTCTTTGTAAATGAAGAAATACGTCCATGTAAAACTTCCTTGCATGGAACAGGTGAATTCAATGTTGCTTTTAGCAACTTGCTTTCCCAAATCAATTTTCCTAAAAACAGTGTTGTGGATCAAGAGGCTTCATGGTTGCATGCATTTTGAAGCACTTTTCTTCCAATAGCTAACAAGGAGGACCATCCTTAGACCTTATTTTTTCAGGCTGTGGCCCACGGATCCCAAATGATACTCCTTAAGATCTGCAAAAACAAGTGAGGAGATAAAAGCCCAATGTTAGGGGGGTCACTTTGCTGTGGCCTGTGCTCGCTGGAAGTGTGGTAGAATTCTGGGAATCAGGAAGGGTGAAGGCCCATTGCATTAGGTGATCTTCAGAGTAAATTGCTGATTCCACATGGAATCATAAGGGTTGTTTCGTTTTAAAAATCCCCAAATATTGGAGGCGAAAATGAAGACCTTTTTAAAAGAAAGTGAATTCTTCCTCTATTTTAGATGTCCGTCTTCTTACAAAAAAATAAAGTCTTATACTAGCATGCATAACTATCGCCACAATACTCCTTATTTTGAATACAGAAGATAGAGTATTACTGCATTTAAATATTATTTAATTGGTTCAATTTACTATATATTTTTTATATTAAGTGTGGTTCCATATCTTGATGAGCCCAGATGTAGTTGCGCGTGTGGTTTACAGCATCCCATTGCTTACATTTTATTATTTTCACAAAGCAAATGCCTATCAATCATAGAGATAAATTAGAAAAAATTGTGCAAACATGACACATGGCAAAGATTTTTTCCAGCGTGCTATGTAATTATTAACCTGATTTTTGCCATTGAAAGAAGCCATGAATTACAGATAGCATGGATGAAGTTAAATGCTTTTATATTAGATACATTTTGCTTATACAGTATTCTATAGGTATGGCCATACAATATAATTGAAGCTTTGTCAGCTCTGTAGCCTAGCAACAGATAATACTGTTAGGTTACTGAATTGCTTCTGGTTGACAAGTAGGGAGTATTTTTGTGTTTATCATGTTTGCTAATGATGGGATTCCTTCCAAAAGGCTTGTCTTAATCTTAATTAGAGTTTATCAGCAGAGGTCTGCATGACATTGTGCAGACACTGATTTCATAAATAATAAAAAGTGCAAGTGAAAAATTTGGCAGGAGAAGAAGATATTTAAGACCACTGATTCTTGTAAGAGCAGCATGAATTTCCAAAATGTAATCAAGTTTGAACTGTGACTCTATTCTTTATTATCGAAACTTGCAGTACACTCCGCTGCAGTTTTGACAGCAATTATGAGTATGATTTATAAGCTTCCTGTTAGGAACCAGATCTGTTTGCACAAGAATCTTGATCATAAACATTACAAAGAACAGTAAGTCCACAGTTTTTCAGGGACATCAGGGCCTTACTTTTTCCTTTCTGTAGAACTTAATTTTTTTATTTAAATGTTTTTTCTTTTGGAGGGGGAGAGGAGGGGGAGATTTTTTTTTCGAGGCAGCAGAAACATCTGCAGTAAAAAATGCAGATGAAGAAGAGAATCCTAAAATAACCTTTCAATTTAGTGGAAACTCTGGAGGTATCAGATAGCTGCTTCAGTGCCTGATGTCATTTGATAAAAAACTTATGCCGTTGCAATCGTAATACATTTTTTGCTCTAGTTTGCAAAATATGATATTCTTAGACTCACCTAACTTTCGTGATTAAATAACCATTTATAATTCCTTGCAATGTGAGCTAGAAAAAGAGTTGAGATAAATACATAAACAGTATTCATGGACCTTTTCATTCTCTTCTTTTGCTTGATGTGTGTGCTTTATATATTGGGTAAATTTATTGGACATGTTTACCATTGATACAATGCTATATTGCAACCTCATGAAACTAATTTTCATCTCTACAAAGTCAGAACTGGATTTGTATAGAAAACAGTTTTCCGCTGCCATAAAATCTTGCTGTATTTTGTAACCTTCCCTTCTGCACTGGGTCAAGGGTAATACTTTTCGTACCCCTCCATATAAAATCAGTAAGACCTTCTTTATTAAAAATGGATAACTAGTGTACTCATTAGGGATGAAAAGAGGGTCAAGTCAGTAGTCTGCCACTGTTTGGCCTTCCAAGCAAGTGGTATAGCCAGCACTTTATTTCTGAGGCGTTGTCACTATTTTTATTGGAGCTTACTTGGAGGTTCTTCCTTTTCTTTTGATGATTAAGTCATGTGAATCTTAGGACTGAGAAACTTGTCCCAGTAAAGCTTTGACAGAGCTATTTCACTTCTATAAGTTCTTCTGACGAAAGGAACTTTGGTCAAAAAATTCCTAGCCATCTTAGCCAGAACTTTATCTCATACAAGTGACAACTGTTAGGAAAATGTAGACATATTCCTCAAGTGACTCATTTTCTGTAGAGTATGGGGAAGGAAAATACAAAAATAACAATATAATTCTTGGACATAACTTCTGTGGAACTGAAGAATTGTAATCAAATGCAGGAGGGGATTAACTTTCCATATTTCTGGTTTACTCGTATGCCAAGCTAGACGCTGCTGTGTTTCCAGAGCTCTTGTCTGTCCCATTCGGCTGGGCCTGCCATAGGTGTGACGGGCTCCAGGGGCTGGTGGAGACGATGACCGAGGTCCCCACGTGCCTCAGCTGTCCTAGTTTGATCTGCTGCTGGACAGGAGTCAACAGCCTAAGGGGCTCTGACACCACGAGGCTCAATCAGCCTTTTAGCCTCATCCAGACTGATTGCCACTGGAGAGCCGGGAATCAACTATCCCGCCTTTTCTCCTCCCCAAGGGTGCACACGTCAAGATGCTCGCTGGGATAGAGAAATCACAGTTGGTTCTTCTGCAGGGACTCATTTTATTCTGTTAAGAAATCCAGTGAGTAATGCAGTCTAGGAAGAGCTCTTGCTGTGTGTTAAAATATATCAAGACACATTGGTTGACTAATACACCTTCCTGTACAAGCAAAATAGAGGTGTAACTGAATAGAGGAAACCCCGCTTACTCCCAGGAAATAACCTGGGCCTGGTGCTTGCAGTGAAAGAGTACCCAGGCTCCTGTTCTCAAGCTGCAGCGTGCACAGATCACACACTTTCATCTATGGGACTAATTAAATACACTTTTGGAATTCAGCCTGCTTTCCTCTCAGATAGATTTGGTACCAGTTAAGCCCCAAAGTGTGGATTTACTCCTGGCTTACATCAGGCAGTAACTCAGACTGTGCTCTGCAAATGTTAGAATTTGTGCTCAGTCATTAGGATTCTGGATTTGTAGCCATTTATGATGCTATCTTCACGTTTCATCTTCTTATTCTCTAGAGGAAATTTCTCCGATTTGCACCATTTAATGCTGTAATTTTGGAAAGCAGTAAACCTTAATATATTTCGCTCCCGTTTCAGTAGATTGTTCGTAAATTTTGGAGCCACCTTCAGCTGCTGTGTTACTAACGGGTGAATACAAAGACACTTTTCTGCTTTGAAACTTTTACACCACTTTGAGGTCTGGAAGCTCAGCGTTATTTTTCCACCGAAACACATTGTCACTGATGCTGTTTTGTTTGCTCATCTTTGAAAGCTAATAGACTGGTTTAATTAATTGTCCAAGATTTCCCTAAAACAATGTCCTAATTCTTCCATTTAGCTGTGGCATCTCATACACTGTTGTTATCTCCTCTACCAGATTTTTGCAACAAGTTGTTTTAAAACTATAATCTCTTTGAGGGGAAAAAAATGAAGTGCAGTTGAAAAGGCAGTTATGCTGAAAGATAAACACAGCAATATTACTTATCAAAACGAGTACAGTTTTTGCTTGCCTAATGAATACAACATATAGCTTTTTCTATATATACAAAACCTGAGGAAAAAAAAAAAGCTTTATAACATATAAAGTATGCGACATTATTTCAGGCATAACTGTATTGGATATGTATCTAGGCCTGAGAGTGTAGATAACACAATATAAGTGCTTTGCCTGTCTAAACATGTTAAATAAATGAGCATTCACTATCGCATTCAAATACATTAGTAGATGTGCTCGCATAGTTAATTTTCTTTTTAATGCACCACACGTGACATTTGCAGCACTGAGCTACAGTGTATCTTAGTGTTCAATGAAAGTTCTTCCCCCTGCCCCCCTTTTAAACAAACCTTTATTTGAATAAGCCTTTATGAAACAGATCTTTGGCATATCTTCTTTTCAGGAAGTTCAGTCAGTGTAAGCAGAGATAAAGCAGTCATTTTACAAAGAATATTACATAAGGGAAGATTTTTTTGTAGAGAAAGATGGTGGCAAACATAAGGGAAGGAGAAAACAGCCGTAGGAGGAAATCTGATTTCTTTCTGGCAGCAGTTTGGTGTTGTAGTGCTGGGATTGAGTATTCAAAATGAAGCAGAATCAGAGTTATGGCAAAATATACAGGAAGTTTGATGAAATAAAATCATGAATAAAGTGTCAAATAAAATAGTTTCACCTGTGTCTTAATTTTCTTAATGCTGGTCTTTCAGGAGACAAAAAGAAAAACTGAAATGAGTAGCGTTATTGCACATAATTAGAAATATGCCTAATTTTTTATTCATTTCCAGTTCTCCTGATAGAATGAAATCAGTAAAAGGAAGAATTATTTTTCTCTTTTCCCTGAACAATCCATCAAAAAGAGCCTTACCCAGCTCTGGTGTGTGAAATTCTTTTGAAATACGATGTCGTCAGTGAAACCTTTCTGGTTTTATGTTTTCCGCAGGAGGGCAGCTCTGGTGCACCACCACCAAGGCCATCGCAGAGGGTGAGGAGCTGGTTGCCTTTGTTGTGGATTTTGACTCAAGGCTGCAAGCTGCCAGTCAGATGAGTCTCTCCGAAGGGATGTATCCCGCACGCCTGCTCGACTCCATACAGTTGCTCCCTCAACAAGCTGCAATGGCATCGATTTTGCCTACGGCTATCGTGAACAGTAAGTGCTGAATGCCCTTGCTTTACTTTAAACAGCATTATTTTAAAGCACATACCAAAAGCAAATACGCTAATAGTGAACTAAAGACAACAGGAATCGTACAACTTACTTAAGTTACACTGTTTAAAGGTTCCATGTGTTCTGCCCTCATCACGGATGAGCCGGCAGACATAAAAGGAGCAAGAAGAGAGGTCTGACAGCTGTGAGCTGTACGAACCTCTCCCAGAGCCTGCCATCATGGGGTATTTCTGTGATCAGAAGTGATACTATCAGAGACTGCTGAAAAAGTAGATAAGACAGACCTGTTAGCTCACAAAGTCCAGCCTTTGCTTCTCAGATAGGCTTGTTCCTTATAGTGCAGCTTCTGATAATAACTCATGATAGTCTGTGGAAATAAAGAACACATTTCATCAGTGGCTGTTTCAAAATGCAGTAGAGATCATTCCGTATAACAGCTCTGATATATCATAGTATCTCAGCTCAATGGGGCTACTCAAGAATGTGTTTAAGTCCTCTGGCCATCAATAGACCCTATCATGGACAAAATATAGCATGTAATTAAGTGCTGTCCTGAGAGAGGAGGGACATTAGCAGATGATAAGTGAGTTCCTGAACTGGGATCGTTCAGCCAGAATGTTCTGTTTATTAAGTTTCATTTTATTAAATTTTCCCAATTACTGTCTTTTTTAACCTTTATGCTGCCCTAGTTCCTCATCCTGCTCACTCAGTACCTTTCAGAGGCGTTAGGTGTTATCAGGTGCCTCCTCAGTCATCGCTTAGACCTATTGCACATCCTTAGCTCTTTCAGTATTTTCTTTGTGAGCCTGTTCATCAGAGCCCTTATTGCAGCACTTCCCTGTGCTTCCTGTGGTTTGTAAGAATTGTAACTAGCTGCAGTGAAGACACAGTATTCCTCCTGAGTGATGCAGACACGTCGTCTGCCACTCGTCTCCCATCAAGTAACACTGTCTTGAATGCACCTCTCAATTTGTAGTGAGGCATCTTAGCCACTGTTAGCAAATATATGAAAAAAATGGGGGAAAATTTGATTTTGTAGGGTTTTTTTTAATCTTTCTTTTCCTGCTAATAATATCAAAATGCAGTACCTCATTTTCAGTTTATTTAGCCTGAACTTGAATATTTCATTTTCTGAACTGATCCATTAAAACTTTTTGAAACCATCCATTGAAACAAATTGAAACATTTTGCTTTGAAACAATTAAAACATTAACTTAAAGTGGTTTATCTGTTTCATTGACTTAGCTGAGTAATAGTTTCAGACTTGTTTCCTATACATTATTCCCCCTGCAATTGCATGCTACTACAGTGCAAAACTACTCAAATGCATTTCCTCTGTGTAGCATATAATGGGAGTCACATATTCACTGTGCATAACTGGAGCTACAGTCTGCCCAGGCAATATAGCCCCTAGGAAATAGAGATGGCTGGGAGTCAAGTTCATTAAGATAATAGGAAAGCTCAATTTTGTCATGGAATGTAGTCAAATGCATTCAAATGGGACAGGCTTGCCCATGTTTCAAGTTTCCCTCTTACTGACTTTTGGGCTTTCTCTTCTAATGAAGCCTCAACAGTTCAACTTTTTCAAGCAGCTTAAAACCAAGAACAAATGCTAAAATGACAGTTTTTGTAGGAGATGGACATTCCAAATGCTGCCTGCTTTATCAATGTTACTTTTAATAGTGGTATGTCTCGGAATAGTAACTGCTCCATTAAATGTTTGTATCTTTTAAATTCACTCACAATTATTCAATGGCAAAGAGAAAAACAGGAACTGTTAGTGGTGAAAGAATCTTATGTAAATTAATGAATAGCAAAATAGACAAGCATTAGTAATGCAATTAGAACAGCAAACTAAGCAATGTAAATTTTGGCTGCACTTGCAGATATTTAATGAGTAGAAGACTTGTGCCTTTCACTGGGCTGGATTCTTCAACTTTGTTCACCCATAGGAACTGCAACAAAACTGTTGTGCTATACACATCAACAATATCTGAGCATAAACAGTTATGAATAATAATGAATTGCATCACCAGCTACACATGCCTTAATAGATAAACGTCAACACTTTCAAGTGTTAAGGAAAGTAGGAATTCTCAGAGCAATCAACCTTTTGTCAAGTCTAACTTAATCGAAGTAGCTAGTTGTATTTGAAAATATTGCTATGAATGTGAGGCTTACATTTGCCACAGTCAGATTTTCTTTCTGGAGTCAGTGGGAGATCTAATTTTGCCAAAGAGGGCTGTACTTTGATGTTGACTGAAGTGACCTGTTCTGTGGCTATGAGACCAACTGGCAAAGACTTCCCTTACTTGCACTTTTATCCTTTCTTAGACTCAAAAGCGCCCAAACTAGTCATAGGAAATGATCCCAGGCCTGTGGTAGCTCTTGAACTCTCATGTTCAGGAATGGGGAAAGTTTCCATCCATTTAAGCCACAAATTTGCAAGGGGCTATTTTGGTGCTTTAAGAACTCAGCCAAGTTTCAGTGCTCCCATCCAGACCCTGTCACTATTTAATTTACTGGTATAGACGTAGTCAAAACGTCCAGGATTTCTTCCCTGTTCTTACTGATAGAGTAACAATTTCAGCCCTCAGAAGGGTCAAATACCTTTGTATCCTCCCGAGGCAGATACATAAAATGCACTGTGTAGTCATCCTTCTGACAGGGTATTAACAACCAAATATCAGTCTGTTCTGTGAGAATACACAGTATTCAGTATTACTCTTCAATGAGTAAAGGCCTTCAGTTTATGATCAAAATATCTACTTGCTCTGCTCCTGGGGAGCAATCTGTACAGCCTATCCATTGTCTTCCTCTCAGGACTCTGACATTTTGGGATAAAAGACAATGAAAAAATATAGTATTCTTAGTAAATGTCCCTACAATGTAGAGAAAAGTGACACAGTAACAATTTATCAACAGTAACAGGACAAAGGATACCAGACATTTTAATTGCCGGTATTAATAACAACAAGAACCCAAGGAATAAGCAATTTTGTTAGTATAATATTAATTTTCTAAAGTTAATCTAGTCTGACCTCTTGGATATCAGTGCAACAGCATTTTATGGTGATAACTTGTGCTATGGCTATGCTATGGCATAAAGTTGTACTTAAAACTTGAAATATTTTTTTTCCGAATGATAAGCAATTAGCACTCAGAAATTCCAAGGCCAAATACCAGGAAGAAGTATGTACATATTAAAAAAAAAAAACATGATTGAAATATGTCACCAGTTGAACAGCGATGTGTTGGAAATATAGCTATTTAAACAATTAAATGTAAATAATCTAATTAATTAAATTTAGTGCTGCATATTCATCACAGATAATGTTATTTCATTTTTAAATAATTATGTACATGCTTCAAACTTCCAGCCTTCTTTCTTTTCAAGCAGGCTATTTTTTAAATTCCCTTTTGAAAGACACCGCGGTCTCTCACATTTGGTCGCTCCCTTGCAAGTGACATTTTAATAAACCTGTGGCTCAAATTTCAGTATTTTGTTAAATAAGCATGCCGTTAATAGGGAAATGAAGGGAATTAATCCCACTGTGTTAATTGGTTGGCACTGAATGCACCGTGGCTAACTGCACCTGGTTATATTTGCTTGTAGAGGACATATTCCCCTGCAAATCCTGTGGCATTTGGTACCGAAGTGAGAGGAATTTGCAAGCCCATCTCATGTACTACTGCAGTGGAAGGCAAAGAGAGGGGCCTCAGCTGTCAGAGGAAAATGAAGATAGTGCTCAGCAGATATCCAGTGTCTGCCCCTTTCCTCAGTGCACCAAAAGTTTTTCGAATGCAAGAGCTCTGGAAATGCACCTAAATTCTCACAGTGGTAAGTACCATGTATCTTCCTGTGTCACCTTCTAAGATTTAATCACTGTGCACAGTGGATCAGTGTCTCCCCAAAGACATACAAGCACTGGGTGTATATACTACTAAGATGCCAAGAGTTTCTGACATATATTCCATGCCATCCACCTTTCTCATGTAAGCTGTGACATTTCTGTAATCTACTTAACTTTATTTGAACGCTGCCTCTGTCTCTCTCTTAAAAAGTATATTCACACATACAGTCAGCATTTATTTACTGATAAGGATATGTTCATAAGTCCAGACACATTAGACTGCGCGTTGGTGTCTTGATTACATCAAGATTTCATCCACCAAACTTTAGTCTCCTTGAACACTGTCTTTATCTGCGCTCTTTGACACTCATTGGAGAGAGACACCCTCTCAAAGACCAAGTCTTCCCAATACAGAATCTCGGGGTTGTGGAGAAAGCTTTTACTTTTAAGGCAGGAGATTTTCAAGAGTAGAATTAGGAGCTCTTTGTGCACCTGTTACAAGCTACTTGTTCCATAGCTTCTAAATGTTCCTTTCCTTCTTTATAAAATGGGGATAGTATTTTTCCTTTTTCCTTTTCCTTTCCCTTTTCCTTTAAAAAAATTAAATAAATAATGACTTGACTATGGAAAGAGGGATTAAAAAATCTGGGATTTAGCAGGGGTTCTGTCTTGTTCCTCGAAGAACCTGTGAGTGTGGTATTTAAATTTGTTTTATGTTAGGTCAGAACTCACAGGTAATGACAATTTATAATAGCAATTATAAATCTAAATGGCTGATTTCTTTATTTGAGAAGAAAAGAAAACACAGAGACAGCTGGATAAAGGATGTCAAAAGACATGTTTGAGCACAGAAAAGTTAGTAAACTTTCCATTCAATCTCAACTCTGGTACAATATAGAAGCATTTGTATTCAATCTGAAAGCGAGATGTTCTCCCCAGTCTGTCTTTAGACATTGCTAATCAGTGCATTTATCTCACAGAAGTCAGAGATTCAGGTAATTTATTACGAGGATGATCAGGGGCCTGGAACATCTGCCCTATGAGGAGAGGCTGAGGGAGCTGGGCCTGTTCAGCCTGGAGAAGAGAAGGCTGAGAGGGGACCTGAGCAGTGTCTAGAAGTACCTCAAGGGAGGTAGTGAGGAGGATGGTGCTGGCCTCTTCTCACTGGTGGCCACTGACAGAACTAGAAGAAACAGCCACAAACTGAAGCACCAAAAGTTCCACAGGAACTTAAGGAAAAATTTCTTAACAGTGAGGGTGCCAGAGCACTGGAACAGGCTGCCCAGAGAGGTTGTGGAGTCTCCTTCTCTGGAGATCTTCAAACCCGCTTGGACGCAGTCCTGTGCCACGTGCTCTAGGTGACCCTGCGTGTGCAGGGGGTTGGACTAGATGATCTCTAGAGGTCCCTTCCAACCTTAAGCATTCTGTGATTCCATGATTTGGTCTTTTCATGAATAACCTGGGAGGTGCTGAGTACCTGGAAGGAGGACTGTGCTATGTGAGGAACTTTTTGTGTAAACCACATTGACAACAAGTAGTCATTCCTTCTGGTCCTTGTCAGCCATTCCTTTCCAGACTTTTTGGTGCTTCCAGGTCTTAACCCTGACTATACTCTGACTATAGCCATTTTCTGTCTCTCTTGCCTTGCAAAGTGATCGTATCTTCTTGCAATCTAGAGTTAAAATCTGCAGTCCTTGAGAGACATAGAAATGTGCTGTGCTGAATTTCAAGTAATAATTTTAAGAATATACTAAATTCAAGACTAAACCTCTTCTCCAGCTTTTTAGTCATAAACCAGTCATTTGAATCGTAGTTCTACTTTTTTCTCATCTGATCGATCTTTAATTCTTCTAGGCAGATTATAAAAAACTCAAAACAGTTTCTGCAACAGGATTGAAAATTTCCTCCTCCATATACCCTGTGACCTCGTGTTGTGTTTGCTTCAGTCTCTGTTAACAGCTCCAGCTGGAGGCTCTATCAATCAGACCCACATTACTGGAGCTAGGAAGCTAGGTGCCTCCACCGTGACTGCAGCACACCATGAAGAAGTATTTGAAACTCCATCTTGTGGCAGTGGAGGAGCTAAAGCCTCTAATTGCTCTCCTGGTGAAAAAAATAAAAAAAAAAATGCCTGACAGGGGAAAAGTGCTTATTAAAGTACTGTATATCTCCCCTGCTCAGTTCTGGCTTCTGAGGCCCAGAGTAGTTCAAATTCGAAATGTGTCTCACAAATGAGAGATTGACAGACACTAGGAGTGAAGTGAGGGCCTCCCGGCCTGACGGGATGAGAGAATGACTTCCCACAGATTGAGCCACAATATCCTTACAGCTTTATATTGTCCCACTGCAACAAACCCGGCCAAAGTGACCGAGGAGTGTGTGTGCGGGTAGGCAAAACAAATGTCCATGCTTGATTTAGATTTAAAATAGCTTCCCTAGTGCTTATTTTTCAGTTTTTATCAGCTACCAAATGCTCAGAATTGGTGTTGCCGTAAGAGACAATTTCTCTCTTTTTAGGTATTTTCAGCTTCAAAATACCATGAAACATGTTTTTTGCTTGAGCAGTGATTGTACTGTTCTAGGTAGGGAGGTATATTACAATTCCATAATGAAAAGGTGTATTATAGCAGTAGCTGCCTACAGCCATTATACATGGGAGAAAAAAAGAAAATTAGTAGTTCTTACTGCTTTATGCTTTCTCTGCAAATGATGTTCCTGTATCCTTCATGCAGGAAAAAGAAATGGTCACTTTAACCTGCATTTCACTTTTTTACTTATTTATCTTTTCCACAGGAGTAAAAATGGAAGAATTTCTCCCGCCTGGTGCTAGTTTGAAATGCACAGTTTGTACTTACACTGCAGACTCAGTGATTAACTTTCATCAGCACCTGTTCTCGCATCTTACTCAAGCTGCCTTCAGATGCAATCACTGCCACTTTGGCTTCCAAACTCAGAGGGAGCTCCTGCAGCACCAAGAGCTACATGTCTCCGGCAACAAGATCCAGAGAGAAAGCGACATGGAGCACTCTCCAAGTGGGAATGAAGAGGGTTTACAGACAGCAGCAGACATGCTGAGCAGGAATGATGTGCCCCAGAGTCAAAAGAGCATGCAGACTAAAGATGCGAGTTCTGATACAGAGCTTGATAAATGTGAAAAAAAGACTCCACTTTTCCTTCCAAACCAGAGGCCAGAAACACAGCCTGCAGCAAATAAGCAAAGTTTTTCATATACTAAAATAAAATCTGAACCATCCAGTCCAAGACTTGCCTCATCACCAGTTCAGCCCAATATTGGCCCTTCTTTCCCAATGGGACCTTTTCTTTCCCAGTTTGCATTTCCCCAGGACATCACTGTGGTTCCTCAGGCTTCAGAGATACTAGCCAAAATGTCTGAACTGGTCCATCGAAGACTGAGGCATGGAAGTAGCAATTATCCTCCTGTGATTTACAGTCCTTTGATGCCAAAAGGGGCTACATGTTTTGAGTGTAACATAACATTCAATAATTTAGACAACTACTTGGTACACAAAAAGCATTACTGCAGCAGCCGATGGCAGCAGATGGCGAAGTCACCAGATTTTTCCAGTGTTCCAGAAAAAATGCCAGAGGCTGTAAGTCCCAGTAACGGTCAAGGCCCTATAAACATCCTGAGTACAACTCCCCACACATCTGATCCTGAGAATCAGCTTCTGCAGACACCGTGCATAAACTCTTCCAATGTTTTGGATCTGATTGGGCCAAACAATAAAAGTCACGATAAAGACTTTACAGCACAAGCCAAGAAGCTGTCAAGTGCAAGCAACGGTGATGAGAAGATAAATGGAAAACCTTCCGATGCGAAGAATCCCAACACGCCCTTGGTGGAAGGGGAGAGTGATCCCAACAAGACCACCTGTGAAGCTTGCAACATTACTTTCAGCAGGCACGAAACGTACATGGTGCACAAGCAGTACTACTGTGCCACGCGCCATGACCCCCCGCTGAAGAGGTCCTCTTCCAGCAAGGTGCCTGCCATGCAGAGGACCATGCGCACGCGGAAGCGGAGGAAGATGTATGAGATGTGTCTGCCGGAGCAGGAGCAAAGGCCACCGCTGGTTCAACAGCGCTTTCTGGAAGTGGCAAATCTTGGCAATCCTTGTACTTCTACTCAAGAGTCAACAGAAGGCCTTGGGGAATGTTACCATCCACGATGTGATATATTTCCAGGGATAGTGTCGAAGCACCTGGAAACATCCCTGTCTATCAACAAGTGCGTGCCAGTTTCGAAGTGTGATACGCCGCACTCCACAGTTTCCTGCTTGGAGATGGATGTGCCAATAGATCTCAGTAAAAAGTGTTTATCCCAGTCGGAGAGGACATCCACTTCTCCTAAGCGGCTGCTGGACTACCATGAGTGCACAGTGTGCAAGATCAGCTTTAACAAGGTGGAGAACTACCTTGCTCATAAGCAGAATTTTTGCCCTGTCACCGCCCATCAGCGTAATGACCTGGGACAACTCGATAGCAAGGTGTTTCAAAACCCAGAAAGTGAAAGAAACAGCCCAGAAGTCAGTTATGACAGAAGCATAATCAAATGTGAGAAAAATGGGAGCTCCAAACAGTCCTCTCCTAATGGAAACTTGTTTTCAACACACTTAGCAACACTTCAAGGACTCAAAGTCTTTAGTGAAGCGGCCCAGCTTATTGCTACAAAAGAAGAAAACAAACATTTGTTTCTTCCACAATGCCTTTACCCTGGAGCAATAAAGAAAGCTAAAGGAGCGGATCAGCTTTCTCCATACTATGGAATAAAGCCAAGTGATTATATTTCTGGTTCTCTCGTCATTCATAATACTGATTTAGATCAAAGCACAAATACAGAAAGTGAATCTCCTAAAGGCCAGACCCCTTCAAATGGATGTGCCGTGCAGAAGAAAGAGTCTCTTCCATTATTGCCAAAAAATCGAGGCATGGTAATAGTTAATGGGGGACTAAAACAGGAGGAAAGGCCTGCAGCAAACCCACAGCAAGAGAACATTTCGCAGAACCCTCCGCATGAAGATGGGCACAAGTCTCCTTCGTGGATCTCTGAGAATCCTTTACCTGCAAACGAGAACGTCTCTCCAGCAATTCCTTCGGCAGAGGAACAGTTGTCTAGTATAGCAAAAGGAGTGAATGGTTCTGCCCAGGCCCCAAGCAGTGGAAAATATTGCCGACTGTGTGACATCCAGTTCAACAATCTTTCAAACTTTATAACTCACAAGAAGTTTTATTGCTCGTCACATGCAGCAGAACATGTCAAATGAAACAATCGGTCAACTTTGGTACCTGTGTTTAGCATATTGTTCCATACAGTCTAAAGAAAGCTGTTTGAATTACATCTGGACAATCAGGAGATAATTCACTATTGCTGAGTTGAGGACTTGAAGGTGTAATTTCATTACAGTCCATTAGTAAAGTGTATTATTGGTGCCATTTTCAAAAATATTAATTTATTTTACCAGCAGTATTCATAGCTGTAGTTATGTTATTTTTTATTTAAAAACTTTATATTAAAGTCATTTGTAATGTTATTGTATAGTTATTGTGTAGCACATATGGTTTGCACTGTATAGTAGATTTTAAAGAAAATAGTCACAAACAATACAGAAAAGCATTTTAGAAATAGCTTCAAAAGCACTTGTGTATCCTGATTTTTTTTCTTATATGCTATTGCAGATATGTGTATATGCTAAAATATAACTTGCAAAAAAGTTTCAACTATGCTGTAAAGTTCGCCTTAAAAATTCAATTTTTTGAACAATTGGGCTCAGTTTGCACTTTATATTTTAGCAGATACAGTACCTTAGTCATTAGGCTTTGCATTTGTATGTAGCAGTATGTTTCTGTCCACTTTCTTAATCTGAAACGTACGTTAAATGAAGATGGCAATTTTTTTCTTGTATAGTACTTGTATTTTCTTTCGCTGATGCATCTCTGTCTCAATTTTTAAACCTTTGCTGTTAAATGCAATACTTTATAAAGAATGAACAAAATTACTGGAAGCAGTATTGTAAGTAATGAGGTCATATCAATCCGTTTTATCTTTTGAAAGGCACAGTCTAAAACAAAACCCTAAACTCAATGCTGCAATTATGAATCTAATTCATATATAAGATATATTTAAATATAAGAGTAGCAATACTGCAACTGGTGATCACAAAGATAATGTTCTACTTCTGATAGAAATAATTTCTCAACAAATGTTGTTACTATGCATGTATATGGATGGAATAAAATTCCAGATCATTGGAGATGTTTGACGGTAATTTCTTTATTTTGTTTTTCAACGAGGATTTCGAGCTCACAAACTACCTTGCCCTCTTCTCGGTGCACGCGAAGCATTTAAAGAGGGAGTGAACACAAGGGATGCTCCACTTGGAGGTTACGAGCTCGGCTGAGGTTGAGGCAACCTAGTGAACTGAAACTTAAAATGGGAAAGTCTGAAACGAGGGAGGCTGTTTCTTCTGCATGTCAACTCCTGTCAACCAGTCTGCTCCATCACCTTGGCCGTGATTCTGTAGCTGCTCAGTGGTCTTAAGAACAGCTACTAATAACATTTGTTTAAAATGAATGACAGTTTGCTCCACTAATTCTCTGTCGAAATAATATTTAATCATTTATGTTATATTAAAGGCTGAACTCATGCACAGGTAACACCCTTCGCTTGCAGTTATCATTCAGTCTCCTGTGCGCTGCTTTGATAAAAAAAATATGACTATGGAAGTGAACAGGTGATGCATTTTTCATCCTACAGATTCGAATCATGGAATCACAGAATGCTTAAGGTTGGAAGGGACCTCTAGAGATCATCTAGTCCAACCCCCTGCACACGCAGGGTCACCTAGAGCACGTGGCACAGGACTGCGTCCAAGCGGGTTTGAAGATCTCCAGAGAAGGAGACTCCACAACCTCTCTGGGCAGCCTGTTCCAGTGCTCTGGCACCCTCACTGTCAAGAAATTTTTCCTTAAGTTCCTGTGGAACTTTTGGTGCTTCAGTTTGTGGCTGTTTCCTCTAGTCCTGTCGGTGGCCACCAGTGAAAAGAGGCCAGCACCATCCTCCTCACTGCCTCCCTTGAGGTACTTCTAGACACTGCTCAGGTCCCCTCTCAGCCTTCTCTTCTCCAGGCTGAACAGGCCCAGCTCCCTCAGTCTTTCAAGGCAAGACCATGGCATGAGTATGTCACAAAAGCATCTGTAGTTAGTTTAGTCCCTGTATCACTCAAAGCACCACCACAAAATCAAGTACATGAAAGGATGGTGTTCCAGGTAAGCAGCCAGTTGGAGTCTAGCACAATGTGCAGTCCCACTGGCTTTTGGCAGCCCTGTCCCTGGGTGCTTTAGAACCGAATCCATCCTTTTCTGTCTGCACGTACATGTGATCCAGTAGCCAGTAATAAAAACAAAAACACTGCAAAACCTGGTGATTTCTAGGGCTTTCGAGTTAGAACAAAGATGCTTAAGGTTGTGCTAAATCTACCCCTCAGCCAAGCTAATGGCAGCGTTACAGTAATTTCAGTAGGACCGAAACTGATCCAGTAACAAATGCTTTGGGTTATATGTCTTGCAAAGGAGGAAAAGCAATAGAAATGCAAAGATAACAATGCAGAATAATTTATCATAGTATTAAAACATCATACCAATATATCTAACACTTCATGGTATTTCAGAGAAAAGGTGCCCTATGATGGCAAACACAGATTTGAAGGTTATCCAGCACACGAATTTGGTAAGACAGATGATTAAATCTAGATCGAAGCGCTCTAATTCTGAAAGGTCTACGTGCATAGTCGAGACTGTCACTTGAAACACACCAGAACTTTTAGGTGAAATAAACTGGTCAGAAAGCCACAGGTAGCATAATTTAGAATGGCCAAACTCACGCGGGTTGAGCTATATTAAAGCTCGGAATGTGGTATTGCTTTCTCCCCACTAGCTAGCCCAATTGCTTTCACAGCACGGACTTGATGGTACATTTTCTTTATAAATCATATATTTGTTTGGCCAGTTCCGTTTTTCCAGCTTCAAAACCAGCACAGCCTTTGTGTACAAAGTTACACGGATTTGGCAAGCACTACGTTTCCCTCACTTCCCTGGAGCTTCTGGCACCTTGCAATGCGCTAAGCTCACAAATATGCAATCACACGCTGAAGATGATACAACTTCACCAGCTAGGTAGGTGGCAATCATCATTTAGGAAATAGGACCAGTGACACTTTATTTAATATTTTTTTAAAAATAAAAAGCGTTTAATAAAGGTAGCTACTCACGTGGTTGGTCATGGGAAACATATTTTCACCTTTTTTTTAAACACAATTTCCCATTTCTTTGCATTTATTGCATCCATTTTTATGTTTGCCTGTTTAAAGAACAAAAACTTTGGGCAGCAGGGGATGTCTCAAATCTCTTGGGCAAGATTGCATAATATTGCTAAAATCTCATCTGGGAGGGATGAGGCAGTTAGACCCATATATACTATAAATAATAAATATTATTTATAATAATAGATTATTTAGATCTGTTTTCTGGCCAAATTGATATTATTATCTACAGGTAATGCATTTTTCAAAGTGATTTTAAAACCATTACAGTATTACTAAGAACTCCTATTGAATATGGGCTCTTTCCTATTTTGCTTGTGAGTTTTTGTAAGTGTATTAAGTATTTACCAAATCATCTACACAAAGAGAGCCCACTTTTAGTGCATCTTTAATATCTAAAAGTTAGAAGAAAGTAGATTACCTCAGCTATATGGTTTAGATTCACTAATTCATCAGCTGGAGTCAGCAAATAAAACTTTGGGGCAATCAAGTAGAGATGAGAAACTCAAGAAAAATCAGATTTGTAAGGACCAGCGTGTATATAGCAACATGTAAGGACCAATGCATATAGCAACCTTTACACGTTCATTACATGGTCTCTCTCATCTCCATCCAATATTTGAATGTTTTATATTATCATTTTTTATTTTAGCTGTAAATGAGGTGGGCATGCCTAATGCAAACTGCAAAGGGTTTTGCCACAAGCTGATTTCCATTTGTCTGCATTAGCATCAGAACACTAAGGTTCTGATGATATTTTCTCCCTGCTCCAAATATCCATAAAGCCACATCGTAGGTATCTGCCATGGATCCATGCTGATAACTTCCTGCATGAAACTGTCCACAGTAATAAAGTAGTCCCAACCCAGACCCAGTCTGAGAGGATGCTATAGCAGGCAATTGTTCCCATGTGCAAGAAATTGGGAAGGAAAATTGATGTAGAAATAAAATAAACCATCAAAGCCACAGGCACAAACCAGGTGAGTTGGAAGAAGGTTTTTGTTCTTTTTTTTCCTAAACAGATATAAGCTATGAAACTGAATTCGTTCTAAGATGTTGGCTGAGTAGAGCTGTTAATAGCTTTGAAGAAAAGGTTTAAAGAAAATAATGTGGTGAGTAGAATGAAGAAGAATGGTGTGGGAGAACCTAATTGAGGGGCCGAAAAGGTAAGGGAATAGGCACTTTGTTGGGTTGAGGAGTGTAGTACAGGTACATCAATGCTGGTACCAGGCTGCATTAACAAAGAATCAGCACCACAAAACATGTGTGCCCATGAACATGAAGGCCTACTGGGAGCAGCTAAATTACCCATGAAACGAAATGGCTGGAAAATCCCAATGGATTGGCATCACTTGGGATGGATCCCAGGTGATGCTAACCATTGCCAGTGCAGAGATCCTTCCTCCGGCTCTGCAGGGCTGTCAAGGAAGATGGGCAGCACTTTCCACCTTCCACATGCCCTTCACAGTTGAGGCTCTGCATCGCCAAGAGCTGTCAGGAAAGACACAGCACAGGACAGAGTAGCTTGACCTCACCCTAGATAAGAGATAAATCAGATACCCAAGATTCAGTGATGTTAGCCCACAGGGAACGTGCTTGGTCCTCTTCTCTGAAGCCTTCCACGGCACCGTGCATCTAGACCCTTTGGAGCCCTAATGGAAAGAAATGCAAAAATAATTATGGTATTTCTGTGTAGAGTGACATAGAGCACAGTGAAGGGAGGGGGACAGAAAATTTACACTCAGATAATGAAAGTTTCTTCACAATGTGGATGACAAGATGAATGAAGCGTGACTGCAAGCATCAGACAAGAACTTTTGTGCTGGGATGAACAGGCAACACTAACTCTGAGACTTCCAACTCCTAAATACATGTTTTCTTCAACTATATTATTTCTTTAGCACACGCTTTAGTATGTGTGTGTCTCCGTGTATATATTCTCAGACATGTACATGTATGTATAGATACACAAAACATATACCGGAAGGAGCAAGACAGGGAAAGAAGCTAAACAAGATTAAAAATAAGATCAAGGAGATGAAATAGGGGATCAGACAAATTCTTTGTTTGCAGAAGCAATAGCCAGACCCTTTAATCCTCATTTCTTGGGTAACTGGTGCATTGTGGCACATAGCAGGGGGAGGACACGTTCTCTTCCAAACGCAGCTGTGCTGCTGGGGATGTCACCCTCTGCCCTTTCTGCTCTCGGCTCCTTGGCACAGTTCCCAAAGCAAGGTATTTTACCTGCCAATTCAATTGCTCATGCACTTGTTACTTTTCCATCTGATGGGAAAGTTGTTTTGTAATTCAGGGTTTTGTTGTGTTCTTTGGTCTTTTTAAAAATTTTATTCATTTATTTTGTTGCTGTTTAATCCGTCTTGAGTCAATGTCCCCAACACCAGGTGGAGGCGGGTGAAACGAGCCGCCTGAGCCAGCAGGTGCCACCGGCGAGGAGAGGAGAAGCATCTGCAGCAGCCAGGGCTGCAGCCAGCGCTGCTGCGGGTCGGCGCCTCGGCCAGCCCCGGCCTGCAGCACCCGGAGGACTCGCTTCAGCACCTGAGCTTGAACTGGGTGGTGAAAAACCTCATTCAATTCAACAAGGCCAAGTGCAAGGTTCTGCACCTGGGGAGGAATAACCCCAGACACCAGGACAGGCTGGGGACCGACCTTCTGGAGAGCAGCTCTGCGGAGAGGGACCTGGGTGTCATGGTGGATGACAAGTTGACCATGAGGCAGCAGTGTGCCCTCGTGGCCAAGAAGGCCAATGGGATCCTGGGGTGCATTAAGAAGAGCGTCTCCAGCAGGTCGAGGGAGGTGATCCTGCCCCTCTACTCAGCCCTGGTGAGGCCGCATCTGGAGTATTGTGTCCAGTTCTGGGCTCCACAGGACAAGAGGGATGTGGAGCTGCTGGAGAGAGTCCAGCGCAGGGCCACAAGGATGATCAGGGGCCTGGAACATCTGCCCTATGAGGAGAGGCTGAGTGAGCTGGGCCTGTTCAGCTGGAGAAGAGAAGGCTGAGAGGGGACCTGAGCAGTGTCTAGAAGTACCTCAAGGGAGGGAGTGAGGAGGATGGTGCTGGTCTCTTTTCACTGGTGACCACTGATAGGACTAGACGTAATGGCCACAAACTGAAGCACCAAAAGTTCCCCAGGAACTTAAGGAAAAATTTCTTGCCAGTGAGGGTGCCAGAGCACTGGAACAGGCTGCCCAGAGAGGTTGTGGAGTCTCCTTCTCTGGAGATCTTCAAACCCGCTTGGACGCAGTCCTGTGCCACGTGCTCTAGGTGACCCTGCGTGTGCAGGGGGTTGGACTAGACAATCTCTAGAGGTCCCTTCCAACCTTAATGATTCTATGAACTCTTCACAGCACAACTAACAGCAAAAACACTAGCTCACACACGGACTGGAGTTGACTCTAAGTGAATATGTCCATGAACGGTCTTTCAAACTTTTGGATAGGCTTCCAAGTAAGGAAAGTCACTATTGTGATTAGTAACACTCGATACACCTGAAGATATTTTAGAAATAGTGCTCATCCCACCTTTTTCAGTTGTAGTTGTTTTTACTCAAGCTGAAAAGTCAGGATCGCATGATCCTGACGTGTTGGCTCTATGTAAACACAATCGTGTTTCAGGAGCACTAGCAACATCATTGTTTTGAAAGCCCATCTGTTCTCCAAACACTTCTCTGCTCGATTATTCACATGCACTAATAATTTCCTTACTTATAAGAAGAAAAACTTCTGTGTGCCAGAAGATCTGTCTTGTAGCTGTGACCTGCTGATACAGAACAGATTGCAGAAACCACAGTCCTCAATCTACATCATGACAAAATTAGCCCTGATACTCCCACACTTGTTTGAAGTAGGAGCCACAAGGGCAATAAATGGAGAAGCTGAGATGTGAAATGGCAATAGATCTTCAAGTCTATTTGGCCCTAAAAGAGTGTCGCTGCATGGCTGAGGTATTCAGTTTACTTTGGAAGATGCAACCTTCAATTCATTTGCTTTTTCCTTTCGAGCAAAACTAGCTAAACCCCTGGAAACTTGTTTTTAGGATGTGGGGACAGTGCTACCGGGCTGACTGCTGGCATTTTGCCGGAGGGAGAACAGACTGCCTGTTTTGGTACTTTGACATTTTCGATCTAATGCTAATTCTGATGAACCTACTCCCAAGAGATACATTTGTGGAATCTAATAAAAGACCCGTAGGCTCAAAGACTGATCAAAGAAGAAAATTGTTTAGAGAGAAGCCGGCTCAGGCTGTGATTGAAGGTTCTATGCCGGGGTAAGCATGCAAGGGGAAAGGGACATGTCAGTTTATTGCCACAAGTTTTCAAAGCAGAAAATAAAAGGAACTCCCCTTAAATGATCTCCTTGAACAAAAAGAACAAGTAAGAGGAAATTCAAAATCCATTTGGAGGGATAATCTTCAAACTCTGCTCTAGACCAAAGGAAAGAGACTGTGCAGATTTAACTTACAGAAATTTAGTCTAAAAATCTCCTTCCCCTTCCAGTCCATTCCCCCTTTTTAGTTTGAAACTCAAAGTACAAGTCACAGCTGGGCCATATAACACAACAGAGGCAAGGTGCAGGGTGCTGGGGTGCAGCCATCTGTAGTGATGGGCTAACCCGAATGCATCGTGTTTCCCAAATTCGCATCCTTCCCAGCCCCTCGCAGCTCAGCTGTGTGAATAGGGTCCCATGCAGGGACAGGTACCTGCCTGTGCCCACGGCAGCTGTTCTGGCAGCTGCTCATTGGCACTCGTAGCCGCTGGCACAAAAAGGGCTATTCATAACAAATCAGCCCTGCGTGGAAGAGAAGCAAACTTTCTGGAGATGCAAGTGCCACTGCTGACCAGCTGACGTGCACAGCTCGGTCCCCAAGGTAGCTCTCTCATTTGGTTTATAAGCAACACAAAATTGGTTTTAACGAAGTGAGCATCCCAAGTGCAAGGAGCTACCTATTGGGAGGTTCTTTAGATGTTTACAACAATGAGCAGCAGTGGAGTGAGAGAAGTGGTGCTAATTCACATAAAAATAAATGACTTGTTTCATTACAGTAAAGAGCCTGATGCAAAACGCAGCATATTGAAAACATGAGTTAACCTGATATCTGAAGTTCTTTTAGAAATAGTGATGAGGTAAAGGTAGTATTCTGCAAAGTACCAAAACCCCTTCTTTCTGGAGGATTACCACTCCACTAACACCACTTACTGCTAACAAATCATCCATAAAAATTCAGGTCAGGCATTTGGAACCTACATCTAATACTAAGAAAACTCCCATTGAAATGAATTATGGAACCATTCACTATGATTGCAGTGTCTAGAAGTAGATAAAAGAAAATATGTCTTTGTGACCTTTATACAGGTTCCACTACATTTATATACTGTACAAACAGCTTATTTCGTATATGATAGTACTAGCTGTACAGATGTATAGCAAGAGCCACTACCTCCCTATAAATATAGAAGAAACTTCAGATAGCTGGAGACATGTCTAGAAAAGTTAATGCCACAGAATCACCGAGGTCAGAAGGGACCTCTGGAGAGCACTTAGCCCACCACACTGCCCAAAGTAATGTCATCTAGAACAGGTTGCACAGAATCACAGACTGGTTGAGGTTGGAAGGAACTTCTAGAGACCATCTAGTCCAACTGCCCTTATCAGGCACACCTAGAGCACGTGGCACAGGGTGGCATCCAAGCGGGTTTGGAAGATCTCCAGAGAAGGAGCCTCCACAACCTCTCTGGGCAACCTGTACCAGAGCTCTGGCACCCTCACACCAAAGTTCTTCCTCACATGGAGATGGAACTGCCTGGGGTTCAGTTTGTACCCATTACTCCAGTCCTGTCACTGGCCACCACTGAGAAGAGTTTGACCCCATCCTCCCTACATTTTCACCTCAGGTACTTGTACATATTGATCAGATCCCCTCTCAATGTTCTCCTCTCCAGACTAAACAGGCCCAACTCACTTAGTCTTTCCTCATATTATAGGTGCTCCAGTCCCTTAATCATCTTTGTCGCTCTCCAGAAGTTCCACAACCTTCTTGTCCTGTGGAGCTCAGCACAGGACACAGCACTCCGGCTTTGTCCTCACCAGGGCTGATTGTCTTGATGGGTGTATCCCATCAGGACCTGTGTATATCCAATTTGTTTACATGTTCCCTAACCCGATCTTCTTCCAGTGAGTTTGTCCATCACCATATCGAATGACCTATGTGTCACTTTTTTTTCTTATGCCTTGCTCTTGGGCAAGACACTGTTCACCTGAACCACGATGTCATTTACAGGTTCGTTTTGTACAGAGTCAGTCAGCAAGGTTTTCTGGATGATCAGCAGCATAATGGAAAGCCGTATGGGATGTGCATGCAACCATTGCTTCAGTTCCTCCAAAATTGCTGTGGAATGAGAAAAGGTCCATATTTAATTCTAGTGGGATCCAGATTCAAAATTTATAATTATGTATAAGTTCTATCATATCCTATCTCCCAGTAAACTGTAAAGCCCCTTTTTGACTCTACTTCTTCCAGTAGTCTTAGTAATACTGCTTATATTTTTCTCACTATTTTTATTTTCTCTTTTTCTCCTTTTCAGTTTTCCTCTTTTCCTTATTTTTGATCTACAACTTACCTTCAAAAAGACTTTTTGGCCCATTAAATCCAGCTTCCAAGGATACACAGCGAAAGATAACAAATCCACAAGATAACATGGCAGAAATGAAAGCAAAAAAAATCAAATCTGCATATTCCTAAATTTGGAAAAGTTTGAAAACAAATTCAGACTAGGAACTCAGCCCATCACTGCCACCATATCCCAAACCCAACTTGACAAAATATAGAAATGCTCTTTAAAAGATGCTTTTGTCTCAGAATGCTTACGAAGGACAAGGGGATTTTTCTCCATGTTCTTTGTTGATATTCTTTCAGATGCTTATAAAGGAGTTTGTTTGCTTTTTTCTGTACAATTATTATATTCTCCCTCTGAATACTCTAGTAAAACAGTCCGTTAATAAGGAAGTTCACTGTACTGTCTTGGTCAGGAAGCAAATTCCATTTTGAACTTACATACATCTACTCAGGAAAAATCATTCCAGAGTTGTGCTCATCTAACAGGTAAAAAGCAAGAACAAAACTGATGTATAAACTGTCAGGAATATATCAAACATTTATATTACAAAGCAAATCATTAAATAGGTGCAGGAACTGTAATGTTATTCTTCATTTTGCATTAATAAGGCTAGATTCTTCTTTCAATCTCATCGTGTGGAACAGAATAACCAATGCTTAATTCTAACTGAAGTTACTCCAGATTTTTGTGTTGTTGTTGTTGCTGCTGAGAAGAAAATATGTCCTAGAAACTGCAGTTAGCTTGTCTGGAACACAGTGCATATCAGCATGTTCATCAGAATTTCATTACTAAGATAATTTTTAAGTAATTAAAGAGCTTGTTTTTAAACGTACTATGGATCAAGTGCCCCAAATACTGCCACATTTACATCTAATTTTAAAAATAAAGTAATTGGTATCTTGTTAACAAGCTACTTACTTATACAATTATTTCTATAAAAGGAGACACTTTTTTTTTTTTGACCAAGTATAGGACTACTGTATAGTTTAATAGGTATGTGTAAATTCATCAAAAAAACTCCAACTGCTATTCTGTCATTCTCCTAAGGCATCTTTGGGTACGTTTTGTGGCTTTTTGGGCACTGTCTCAAATATTTTTGCAATCCCTTTTCAGAACTTTCAATGAGAAGCCTCTGAAACCTTTTCCTTCAGGGCAAAGTGAGATGTGGCACCTGGCCTCTATTCAGAACAAGGTCTAAGAATTAATTTGTAATTTAAACTTTTTTAGGTGATGTCCCTCTAAACTGCAGTAACTTGCTAAGAGAAATGGTCCCTTTCTGCAGTTCTCTGAGGCATAACAAAAATTTCTTCAGGCCCTTTCAAAAATTCATCATGAAACAAATTCATTCTGGAAATGTCTTCAGTTCAGATTTGGTAGGGTGGTATAACTATATGATGTACTGGGCAGATGTAGAAATGGAACATGCAAAACACAACCTTTCCTTTAGGGTTTGTGATCACTGCCATAGTGATGGGATCTCACTGGTTCAGCCATGAGCAGTGGACATGTCTAAGAAAAGATTCTTCCTCAGGCATAAAGCACTATATGAATGCAAAATATTGCTGTTTTCCACATTTGGTGGTGCTGAGTATTTTCTTCCTAAGCAAGTAAACTAGTTTAAACCAGAAGCCTGGAAGTTCTTTAGCTCTGATGAACAATAATTTGGTTTCATTTCACTGTTAAGTAATTAAAGATAATCATTAAGAAGCGACACACAAACTATGAACTTGTGTAGATGACAGTTCTATCTTCTGTGCAACAACTTTCAGAAGGTTGGAATATTTTCAGTATGGAAAGCACAACTATGGCATACCACCATGCTATTCCAGTGTGTGCAGTCTTTTAAATAACAAGAGGTCAATTTAATCGAGCCATTGCAGCAGACAAATGTAGAAATATACCTACACTGCAAGTGTTTATTATGTTTGGCGGGTGCTTATGTAGTGGTCAGGGAAGGAGCAGCTCTACATAGAGTAGGGGGTATACTTGAGCGTTGGGGTTCAGGAAAAGGATTACATTTGAATTGCTTGCATGTGATTGCTTAAGAAAAAGCAATATGTTCTTGCAGAGGTGAAATGAAAGGCTTTACTTACCAAGATTGACTGTCTCTCCCTTAAACTTTTTCTAATGGCAGTGAATGTCAGGCTGGAATCTTGAACGGAAGTAAATGACTTGTGGGGAAAACAGCAATGACTGTCTAGAATTTGAAAGTGAATTTGAAAGTGATTTTCAACTGAGCAATATTCCCTTATTATTATTATTATTATCATTGTCAGACCTCTAAATGCTTTGCAGTGGAACATCCTTTTTTTTTTATGTAATACTCATGCTCAGGTTGAACATTTCCTTGAAATTCCTGCCGACTGTTTTCCAGCTTACCTGTGCAGAGGGAGGCTGGTCCTGCACTGATGAGCTCGTAGGTAATTCTGTGGAGAACGACAAGCAGCCCATGACCTGCTGAAATAACATAAAGCAGATTTCTGTGTTTCAATAGTATTTGTTTCCTTTTAGAACATTTAACAAGTATATATTAAAAAAAAAGTGTGAGTCATTTTGATTAAGAAGACGATGCAAGAGTGATGAGAAATGAAAACAAAATTTATTTAACAAGTCATTCAAAGATTATCCGAAGTTCTCCCAACTCTCTATGGCTATAACTATTATGGGAGCACTCTGAATGTGTATGAAATATGGTTTAATAATGTAGGAACTACAAGTGTAACTTTCAAATAATTGTTTGCTGCAGTTCCATTTCTCTGGCTATAGCATAGATCAGAAGAATTGTTTAATCCAAACTGTTGGCCATGTGCTGTTATCTCTGGAAGTCTCATTCATCAATTAATGGGCCACAGAAGAATGCAAAACAGCATATATGCAACAGAAAAAATCTTTTAAATATCTAAAACACATTTGGGATCTTAGGCTCTTAGGTTGCATGTAGAAAGACATTATTCCAGGATTTCTGACTTGTATTTCACAAAGCTAATTTCACTCCATTTTTTTAACCTATATAGACAGCACTAGCTTCAGTTTTCCTCAGCACAGAAACCTCTTTGCACTACTTAAGCAATGTAAGAGCATAAGGAGGATTGTTTCTAACATAGTCTACAGAATGTGATCATCTAGACAGTGTCTTTCTGCCACACTTCCAGTAAAATCCACAATTAATTTTTACTTTCTCATCTGGAGGCAGTTATCATCAGTGATTAAAAATTGCTGTTGGAATTGGTGTTCTTCAGCGCCGTTCATCTTCTCCTTGGAAATATATGAGGAAGGCATGATTATTTCTTAGCATTAGTAATATCAAGGACATTTAGAACAAAAATAAGGATGTAAATTATTCTCATAATGTGTCATAGCACAGACCATGCAGATTAGCCATTTTCCTTATCATATCCAGAGTCACTGCAAGATTGGTTTAGCTACAAGCAAATGGTTCTGATCAGCCTGAGTCATGTGGGAATGGAGGGGTTAATTTTATTCTTTACAAATCATCATGTAGATTTTTTTAAGCAAATGACAAAGAAAAAAAAACTACGTTGTATATTATGGACTTGATCACAAGGCCTATCAATCAGGTAATTCAGTTTGCAGTTAAAAGATAAACTAATACTGATAAATTTGCATTTTTCCGCTCTTACTTTAATCTGACTTTTATCTTTTGTGAATGACATTGGACATATATAGTTATCCAAAATGAATATTTTGTTTATGTATATGGATTCTTCGGATTGCCCGCATTAACGACTCTTAACCTTTAAACTGATTTATAAACATGTAAGAATAAAATGTCAGCATTCATTTGTCATCTCGCAGTAAACTGTCAGCATTCGTTTCTCAGCTAAAATAGAATATCTGTCTAAGAATTTACATTAGGCTCTGTAATCAAACTAGATTAACACCAGTGCAACTCAGCAGGAGAACTTGATATCAAGCATACACACTCCATTAATACCTTAATGTGCATTCCAGGTTGCATCTCGCAGTGATCTAGTGAATTCAGTAGAACTTGTTGCTGAAAGATGTGACTGACTCATGCAATCTCTTCGTCTAGCACATCAGCATAATGCTACACCAGCCCATAAAAGGGAAGGGACAAAGTTTTAAAGGATAAATACTGGACACTGGCAAGCAATAGTGTATATGCATGAGGAGTGAGAAAGAAAACTACAACGAATGGATCTTGGCTTTGAAACTCATGCTCTACTGCTGTTGACCAAAACTCAGCAATAGCATGAGTGTATTTGCTGCTAGTTCATAGGGAACATTCCTGAAGGAGATTTATGTCTTCTGCTGGATAACAAGGAAATGTTTGTAAGTCTTCTGACAATCGGTTAGGCTGAGTTACTGATTTGGGTCCTGCATTTTATTTTTTGAAATAGACTTGAAACACTTCCTAAAATTGCCGAATAGACCCCCATCACATTAAAAGGAATGAAGACATTGACATGTGAATGTAACCTGTAGGGTTTTGTTGCTTGACTTTGTTGAATATAAGGGTCAAAATCAGTGAGGATGACACACAGTTTTCAGTGGTAAAACAGCATATTTCTGTACAAAGCATGGAAGAACAAAGCTCATAGAAGGACCTAGCACCAAGCAGAAACGGTGTGAAAATGCTGGTAACGGATGTGCTAATCAGAATCTGCTCATTCAGGTGCAGAGATGTGTTTCCCAGTGTGCTTCTTCCTGGAGTGTCCAATCCATGGCTCACCCTGCAAGGTGAGACAGCAGCAGATGAAGAAAAGTCGGTAATTCAGATGTCGAAAACAGTCCTCAAAACTCCCCCGCGTAGCTGAAGGTGGGATTTCTATCCCGATGCCTTTTGAAAGGACTCACATACAACATATCGCCATTGCTCTACAGAAATGGAAAGACCATCTCCGAGCAAAGATCAGAAAAGAAAGTGTTTATGTAAGTGTGTTATAGGAGAAGTGTCAATGTTGACGTGCGTGCTGAAGCGTTGCTCTGAAATTTAAGTATTCAACAGCTACAAATGCAGGGAAGTCTGTATGAGGAATGCCTGGACATTTACTGTTTAAGAGCTGTTGTTGAAAGCTCTTCATACTATTGTTAATACATCTTATAATGTTTTATATTATTTATTATGCTTTCTGTGTGCATTTAGTGGTTGCTTACTCAGAAACTGTATAGAATTATGTCTTTGAAGATGATTGGGATTTGTTAACATTTATTTATCAATGTTTTACATACCAAAGTTCCTGGTTTTTAACCGCATAATACTCTCTGGAAAGTCATTAAAAAAGCCTGGCTTATAGCAGGGCACAGAGCTATATTTTGGTACAGGAAAGCGCTACAAAACAAAGTGTAATATTATCTCAGTTCCCCTGCTATGCAGCACAAATATTTTCCAGTATTTAGTCTCATGCCAAAATAAATATATTTGGTGTGTTTTAAAGAGCAATTTTTAAATTAGTCAGGACTTCAGCTGTGATGAAATGCATGAGTTTTTCTTTATTATTTCCAGTGGCAGAGGGTCTAGCTGCTGCCTTCTTTGAGGTATTGGCTGTACTTGCCCAGAACACGGTCACTGAGCATTTGAATTTCCCTGTGGACGTGTGTAATGTTTCTGCCTATGGATCTTTCTTGTTTCAGTTTTAGGAAAGAGCGATGCCTCCTGAATGACCAGTTCTATCACACACACAGTTTTATATGTCCTTCAGCCAAATATAGAGCAGAACAGGACTTAACCAGTTAATTTGAGGAGATAACATTTTTCTCAGGCAATATCCTAGTCTGTTTTTTAAATACTTGAAAATACGAGTTGGAATAAGCTGTCTGTGAAATACTTCTATGCTACTTTGTTCTACATAGCTGGCATGGTCCTGCTTCAGCACACTTTGCTTAAAAAGGATAATATTTTGTAAGGTTTTCATCCTCCTGATGTCATGTTGGCTCTGAAGAACAAACTTCTGATCCTGGACTTCCCTCTTCTGGCTGTTCAGTATATTCTCCTGTCTTGACTTATTTGACTCAAATGCCATATGATGTAGGAGGTCAAACATCCCTAAGCAGTGTAACCTAAATGATGACTACTGAACATTCAGTACATAAATCTGAAGTGAAAAAAAAGAAAAGTTACTAAATTTGGTCAACAAAATAATATAGAAAAAGGCAGTTATGTTCCTGCACACAGATGTTATTCATCATCAGTTATTGATTCAGTATTGATAAACACAGAAATAGCTCTGCAGAGTTATTTGCTACATTTGCAGATCATGCTAATAGAGCAGAATATTTTTTACAATTAGCTGAAACCCCCTCAGTCCTAAAGTAGCACTCCTGACCATGGGCATATTAGTGTGAAATTTAATTTGTGCTAATCTGTCCAAGACCAGAGAAGCACAAAATATATTTTATGCAGTGTTTACCCACTTTGCCCATATATAGATATATGAATGAGTGACAAATCATGCAGCTTCAGGTTTACTGGAGTGAATATCTAGGGAGCCATTAGGCCTGGATTTTCATTATTTCATTTTTGTTCATGTGGGACAAGGATTGAACTCATAGATTCTTAAGCAAATATGAACGTAAATCTGAAAAGTTTTAAAATAAGTATAGACATATCAACTTACACATAAAGATTAGTTGTAACTTTTTTGTTCCTTTTGTATGCATTGTATACAAAAAAGTTGCCTTTTTTAATTCTTTGTATAGTATTTAAGAAAACTTATCTCAGTAGGTCTCTGTGGGTTAAAAGTTACTGATTGAGTGATTGTGAAACCAAGAATGTAATTTGTAATATGAACATCTGAAAGCAGCTGCTTCTCTTGTTTGCACTGCAGCAGCAGTGCTGCTGGATTTGAAGAATTTTGTTGCTGGAATTGCTTTGGATTTGCTTTAGCATGATAAAAGCAGATGTGGGGAGTGAGCTTGCTAGTGCGGCAACACTTGTGTCTCCAGAAGAGTGCTGCAAAGATGTTGTCATTGCTCAGAAACAGCAAAGCTCTCTCAAGAATTCCCAAAATTCATACGTTTGTTTCCCACTGAAAAAGCCTACCAAAGATTGGAATGAATGCTAAAACATGATGTGACTTGACAGTTATTTAAAACTGATATTGGGACATGTGTTTACTATAGAAGCAAGGGCCATCTCGTAGCTTCCAAAAGTTCTTTGGCAGTTACTCATTAAAAAAAAAAAAAATGTATAGTGCTGTGATTTATGAGCAGGGCCAAAATGGAACTGAGTGTCTCCCCATTAGTAGTCTGGCAGGGCTCAGTCTGTGTCAATCCTGTCTCTAATTTACTGATGCAATGCAGTAAAGCAAGACAAGTGTTGTGAGTGGCAGGGACGCTCAGAGTGGATGAACAGGTGCCCAGTATTTCTGAGGACTTGGACACTGTTCTGTAGGGTTAGATCCAAATTGCACCACAATGTGAGAATTTACCCATTGTGTGACCGCAATCTGCCGGGGACTTGCCTGCAAAACGCTGCAATGTCCCACACGGATCAGCTTGACTTGGCGTGAGTGATTCAGTCCAATCATCATGGGCTTCCCAAAGGACTGGGAGCAAAATCCCTATTTTGTGCAAGTAGCTAAGAATGGAGACAAAACACCTGCACATTCATGTAGGTGCTTTAACGGCCGAGCTGCGTCTCGGGGAGATGATTTCAACACGATAAGAACAGTTTGCAGGCTCCGACAAAGGCAGGTTTTGATGGTGGCTTATGCAGCCAATGTTCTTTCCTAGTATTTGCTGCTCTTCTTTTATGGTTCCCAGTGACCACATTTGCCTGTTAATCATGCATAGCTGATATTCAGGTGGCCAGGCCAGGCCTTGGCAGATGGCACCTCCAGATCCCATTTGTTTTTTTGTAACCAAACATAAACAATATCCCAGTTTACTTTGAAAACCTTTGCTGCTGTGGTTCGGCAGCTGAACTGCAAAATTAAAGGACCAGAATGTTAATGTTTCACAAGGTTGTTGAGAAGAAAAAAAAAAAAACACATTCTGCAAACCATTTATCTAGTTCCAAGAAAAGACTAATGCATTTTGCTGTTGGACAAAACCCTCATGGTTACATAGTCATTATTATATATAATGTATTGTGCATATAAAACCACAGAGGCATGGTATATATTTATATTTTTATGGTAAGAGGCTAGCACCTCTTACCGTGGTAGCCAGCTGAGTCTGTGAATCTTTCCAACTCAAATATCAATTTGAATTTCAAGCATGCAAAGAGGGATCATTTTCCTTACTCATACTCCAGCCTGTGTTAGACCCAATAAGCTTCTGGCCTGATGGAGAGCTGAATGTGCTTCTGTCCTCTCGTCTGATGCTTCCCTGCACGTTTGCTCCTTGATGCTTCTCTCTCTTGGGATGGAGCCATTCGGATACTACAAGCCAAGATACAGTTAGTAGATTCTGTGCTTACCTGTTGGTGAAGCATTTCCTCTGGGAAGTGGGATGCAGGGTCAACACACAACTCTACACTAAAAAATTTTATAAGCAGGCATTGTGGAAATTTCTTTTTCCTAAAAAAATTTGTAGGTCTTTGTCATCCAGCATTATACTCAACCTATGGTTTCTGCCTATCAGTCTATTTTCCAGATGCCTCCTAACAATATCCTCCCTACCCAAATCCTCCTTACATCCTCATCTCATGCAATTACCCTCAGAAAAGTCCAGTGGGCCAAGAAAGAACTTTCGAGTGGCCATTTTGCATTTTTTGCCCAATCTTTTTAGAGAACAACACAAGATGTTTCTTCCTTCCTTCGATATATTTCCTGCCATTGACCTAGACCAATAAAAATGTATAGTTAGAAAAATGATAACTCAATCAAGAAACAGTATTCAGAACATTATTTGAGGTTGCTTCTAGTCTATCACAACTAGTTCTAGCCTTAAAAATCAATCAATCAAACAAAAAAGTATCCCATTCTTAGAAGGGCTCATAGAGGTTTGCTGGTTTCTAACATAGCTCTTAGCTGCCTTCACTTGATTACTAATACACAGCGTTATTTTTGCTCCAGCTATTTAGAAAACACTTTTAACAATGAAAGAGATTCAAATATATCTTTTTTAACATGGAGGAAAGGACAAGGTGCATACAAGTGAAAAAGGACTAAACTCTTGTGCATAGAACTGTGCACGGGAACAACAAATGAAAAATGTAAATACGATCTTCTAATTGATTTTATGACAAGGTTATATTCTACTCAAAAATCAGCAGCAGTTGAACCTCGGTATTTTGGATAATACTTTCTGTTTAACTCGTGAAAAGAGATCAAAAAGGTAAATGGGATTGAAAATCTTGTCTGGATTTTGAAGTAATTTACACATTTTTGGTGGATATTTCGGGGTAGAAGGATGTGTTGATAAGAGCTCTCAGTGAAAAAATTCTGAGTTACATTTTAAAGCTACCTTATTTCTCACCTTTCAAAATTATTTTAACCTCCTTCTCAAGTTCACTTAAGGCTTGGGCCCTAAAATTATTTGCGAGAACTCTCTCACTCTGTGTGAAATTTGAAATTACAGTTCAAATAATTTTATTACTCCCTTACATGGAAAATGCATGATACTTAGTTGTGCCTATACACTGTAGGCCCCCACTTCCAGTTGCAGCTGATGTTAGAGATTATAGATTGCTATCTGTGCCTTTTTACAAGATCATCCAGTCCTTTTTTTGCTGCCCTACAAGTTTTTTCTACTCTTGTTATTTAAAATGGTTTCATGTCTATCGATCATCATCTTTATATCTTCAGTTTTCATGTCAACGTCTTGCTGTTTCAAATGAAGGCTTTAAAAATTCTTATCCTGTGCAGCTATTGTAGGCAGAATCACACCTAACCTATTACTAGTACTGTAATATCTTCATGTTATTACTCTAAGTGTGGTGCTTCTGATAGAATCTTTAAAGCAAAGGACAGACTCTGTAGTTGATAGTGACTTTTCTGCTGCCATTGGGAAGCATTTTTATCTTCCCAGGAACTCTTATGATCAAGAGAATCTGAAGGCCTTGAAAATAGAACAACTATCTATGCAAAAACTAAAACACGCCTGCCCTCTGTTTCTGCCTACTTCTCCATGTATGCATTTCCTACTGAAAGACATTGATACAGTTAAAGGATTTGTTTAATCGAGGAGAACATGAAAACATCAGAACCATGTATAACAATAATAATAAAAAAATCTTGCTATTGGTGTCTTATAAGTTTCTATTAACTCCATGTGTTACATGGAATTGAGCTAAAGGAAAATCAACTTTCTATCATTTCAGTGTCTTGTTTGTAGCAAAACTAATTAGGAAAATGCAAACTCTTGTCTTCTTCTCATTAGCCACCCCCAACTTCCACAAAAGGGCAACTAAGTTACTAATAAAATGTTGCTGAAGGCGAAAAAAAAATATTCCAGTACAAAAGCTTTAAAACTATTCAAAAGAGATGGCCATTAATATTATCCATATTTGTGGATATTTACTGTAGTGATGAATTGCTCTGTCTAGGCTGAATTCAGGGATGAATTGAAAAGCTTCAAAATTTGAGGTGCAATCAAGCATTACCACATCAGTAAAGCAGAAATTCTGAGAGCTGAGCTTAGTTACAGACTGGAAAGATTAAATGCCTTTTACATCTCTTCAGAAATTTAATCATACACTATTGATGCTTACAATTACTCACAATTTTGGTTTTTTTTTTATTGTTAATGATTGTCAACACTTAAAATGATGTAAAGAACTATTTATCTATTGGTACTTTTATATATATATATATAAATTTAATAATGTCAAAGTCTGCTTTGCTATGTATTTTTTTCCAAAGAGCAGAACCTTTCAAGAGGCCTGCGCACACTGCATCTCCAAAACTATTTACACAGTAAATATATTTACTTTTATAGCAAATATAAAAATTACATTAAGTAATAATCATTGTAAATACATGCAAAAAGCACCCCACAGTTGCAAGTTAGCACTTCTAAACTGAGCAGAACCAGCCTAGCACTGAGCCACATCCCATGACTGTCCGTTCTGTTCACACTCTCTTATCCTCACACAATAAGGTAAGAAGAAAAGTCTAGAAATACAAATAAAAATGCTTAGGGAAGTCTTCCTCTATACAGATCTAAAGCCTACTAAGTTTTGCATTGCAAAAAGAGGTGGAGGGAGGTTGCTTGTGTGTTTTGAAGAGCTTTTCTTCTTCTCCATCAGGAGAAAAAAAAATACAACATTCATCATGTTGTATTATGTAGTGACAACACAAAAATCTGTTTTTTAGGTTACAGACAAAGAAAGGATCTATGCCTGATAATAGCAACATGATACATAAGGATAGTTTTGGCTGGAGGAGGAGAATCACATTTCTCCTTTTCTTTCTAGACCTGTATCAGGTCTTACATCCTACATCTCTTGGTGTTTGCTTATTTAATGGTTAGGCTACTTACAAATTAAGTCTGTAAATGAGCCCCAGACATTCCCAGTCTGTACTTTTTTTCCTCAAACACTCCGATAGATTCATATTCCAAAATGAACTTATTACCTGGCTGGCGGATATTTTCTTAATATCAATCAACTCCATTTTTTTTCCATCTTTGTTAATAATATTGATATTGCTTGTTTCAGAGCTCCAAAGGTTCATAAACAAAGAGATGTTTTTATTTCTTTTTTTTTCACTATCAGGAGAGATTAATGAAGTATTACAGGGTTGCAAAAGACCACAAACTGAAATTATTAAACAGTAATTAACACATTTAAAATTAAAACTCCAGCTCACACTTATGCTCAGGCCTTAAAAGTTCATAAAATATGTAATAACTTTTGTATGCTGTCAGACTTTAAACTTATGCTGCAGAGTATCCGTACTGTATGGTTCAAATATTTCCTGTAAAATAAAGATTTGGGCAGCTACCCGATTTGTCCCTAGGCACCATTTACACTTTTGGGTTTGGAGTGACCCTATGACATTTCTGGGAATTTCGGGTGCTCCTTCAGCTCCAGAGTCCAGAGCTCCAGAGACTGGGCAGACATTGTACCTTTTGCACCAAAAAAGAAAAACAACGAATTAATTTCAATTTCAGAAACCCTAAAACATGCTGAATTTGATGAGCAAGTTAGGCATTGAGTTATTAACGAACCTGACACAGCACAGATAGGAGGTCAATAGGATGCACACAGTAATTAAACTGAAAGTCTGCATTGTTTTTAAGTAATGCCATTGGGATGCAGGATGCTGCAGTGAACGTGTTTTAAGAAACAACACAATAACATCTATAAACAGAAGATAAAAGGATATTTTTAGTCATTACAGATAGGGAGAAAAACCTTCCAGGAAAAAGAGAGATGAATATTTTTTGGATTTAACATTGTTATTTCTTTTTATAGCAGTTCAGTATTAAAACAGAATTGGTCAAATCGCAAGCTGATCAAAACTAAAATGAATAATTATGATTATTTTCAATATGCATGTATGTATCTTTATGCATAAGCATTTTTTTGTGAAGTAATTTAATTTCTGGTCAAAGTCAGTGGGCCCAGGATAACCTCCTTTCCTTCTATGCTTACAGTCATATCTTTCAACCATACTCTACCTGAAGATTAATAATCTTCTATTATTAATTTAAATCATTTATTGTTCCTTAGTTTCCCCATAGAGGATATAATTGTTCCTTTCAGGCTTTATTGTTTTTTCACACATGATTTTTAAAACCAAAATCTGTCGAGCCTTTTGAATATGTTCTGAATTGCCAATATCACAATAGGGTTGTTGGACTGCAGCAAGGAGCTTGGATGTGCCAGCATGAGAACTTCTGCTATTACGAATTTGTAGGAGCATTTACAACACTTGCCTCCAGTGTCCTTGCAGACCAAGTATTTTCTACTTTTGAATAAGAAAGGTGTTTACCATTGAGAGTAGCAATGGCTTTCATTTTGGAAATAGCTCATAAGAGCTCCTTCAGTCTACTCAATGATTCGTCCTTTGCAGTAGTATCTGCTCGTACATGCAAGAGTTGACAAGTGTTACCCCCGGATGGTGGCTCCTCCTGCAGCCCTGTGCTGAGGACTTGCACGCTCTGGGGTACAGAAGGCATTTCCAGCTTTGGTTCCTTCTCTCATGTGCTCTTGGGACATGACACCTTCCAGATGCTCTGTGTTATGAGCTAGAAATAGACTCCAAGCTTAGCCCTGAAGAAAAAAGGTAGCATGTGAAAGAGATTACACAGATCCACCAAGATCTAATAAAAGAAAATCCTCAGGGCGGGGAGAAGGGAGAAAAAGAAACGAGAAAAGTTTTCAAGCAGCATTTGATTATAAAGCTAGGAAGTGCTGCTGTTGCCAGATCATTGCATTGCTGGAATGACGTAGTGTGACCAAAAAATGCTATATCCTCTGCAATGGTTACAGGTAGAATCATTATAATTCCCATCATTTTCTCCACAAATTATCCATTAAGATGGACTCCCTTAAAGAGTCGTGAGCAATCCAGCTCATGATCGTTATACAGTGCTTGTCATTGCTAAAGCTATATCAACACAGCAGAGTGCATAATAAATTCAGAGTATTCGTACTGAGTGTCTGCCAGTGTATCCACAGTGTTGGAGCTCCATCACAGCTCGCACAGTCTCCTGGCTTGCTCACATGGATTCCAATGCACTGTTGCGGTAAATGCACCTATCTACCCAGCAGATGAGATTATGAAATAAAAAAAAATATATACAAAAAATAAAAGTCTACCTTTTGCCTTGTGAATCTACTGCACTGTCTGTTTACTTAGATGTATGGACATTAGGGAAAGAAATGAGATGGGGGAATAGTGACAGGTTTCTCTGTCGATAGATGTTGGATATTTTAGAGAAAAAAAATGGCAGAATTTGATCCCTAGTTTAAAGGCTTTAGGCTACAATTGAAGGTGATGCTTAGATGGCAAAGGGCAATAAATATAATTGTATCCATATAAAAGTGTAAAATATATTGGTGACTTGGACTAGGGAAGAACTGTTTGGCAATGATGATGAGATGGCCTCAGTGTGGTAGTGCTGAGCACTGCAAAGAGCAGCCCACCAACATGAACAGGGTTTCACTGGGCATTATTTGAGAGAACAACTGTAGGGTTTTTTATTTGTTTGTGTGGGTTTTTTTTTTATCCTAGATCATGAGCAAGCAAAACTATGCTTAAAAAAACCCAGATGATTCAATCAAAAAACCTGGGTAGGCAGTAACCCCACCAGAAGTGGCAATTTTCAGTTTCTAACAGTCCATGTCCAATCCCTCAAACTGAGGTTTTATCAATCCTCTTTTTTTATTATTATTTTTATTTTTTTTTTGTAGACCGCATAGACAGCAGAAAATCCTCAGCAGCAAAGCTATTTAAAGTCCCTGGCCCAATATCGAATCCTCAGATTTGGCAGTAGTGGGCTTCAGCTGGATTTTCTGGGCAGTAAGTAACTCAGCAGCAAATTTACTCTTTTTAATACAATGGCAACAGTCCTTGGAAATAACACGAATGACTTCAGATAGTGCCAAAATTTAAATGAAAAATCTAAGTATAGCTGGTCTTGCAGCTTGCTGGCAGCACGTGCTGCTCTTCTGTGTGAGACCAAGGTCCAGAGTTGAATGCAAGGTTCCTGCTTTGACCGCCTGGGAGATGTCCCATGGGAGCACCCCGGTCATGGTGACAAATGTGCCAAGCACTGACTCGGCTTCCCTACATGCTGCCTATAGGTACTAGCGTGCAAAGATCCAGTGAGAGAATATGGCAGAACAAGTACTTCATTCAAGATACAGGCGTTTGTCCCAAAGATCCAAGCAAGGCTGATTTTGGGCCAGCTGGGGCCATTTTTATCCTAATAATTTCATAGAACCTCCTTTTATTTCATAGAATTGTTAAGGTTGGAAGGGACCTCTAGAGGTCATCTAGCCCAACCCCCTGCACACGCAGGGTCACCTAGAGCACGTGGCACAGGACTGCGTCCAAGCGGGTTTGAAGATCTCCAGAGAAGGAGACTCCACAACCTCTCTGGGCAGCCTGTTCCAGTGCTCTGCCACCCTCACTGTCAAGAAATTTTTCCTTAGGTTCCTGGGGAACTTTTGGTGTTTCAGTTTCTGGCCGTTTCCTCTAGTTCTGTCAGTGGCCACCAGTGAAAAGAGGCCAGCACCATCCTCCTCACTGCCTCCCTTGAGGTACTTCTAGACACTGCTCAGGTCCCCTCTCAGCCTTCTCTTCTCCAGCTGAACAGGCCCAGCTCCCTCAGCCTCTCCTCATAGGGCAGATGTTCCAGGCCCCTGATCATCCTTGTGGCCCTGCGCTGGACTCTCTCCAGCAGCTCCACATCCCTCTTGTACTGTGGAGCCCAGAACTGAACACAATATAAAGCTGCACGGAAGAGATGTACAGATGGTAAAAATGTCTTTCCTCAAGAGCACTTCTGAGAACTACAGAAACTAGGTAAATTGAATAAAATAATTGAACTAAATCGTAAAATTACTTTTAAATGTAACTCATGGGAGATTGCTATCTCTACAGCACAAGTGGACACAGTTACCACTTTCTGAAGGAAAGCTAATGGGAAAAGACCAAAGGAGAGGAAATCTTTGTGATTGCAGGTGAAGTCGCCTTTTCTGGTGAGGAAAGGTCCTATTTTTCTCTAGGCACCCTTGTCCTGACTGATGTCTCCAGGATTAGCCTTAGCTGTTTCTTGGCACATGGAGTCGTCATGTTAGGAGACTTGTGAACATCCGTCCCCTGTGTAAGATGTAAGATGCAAGAGCAGCCCTGGGAACTGGGGTGCTACCCCAGGCATGAGGCTCTTCTTGTAATGAAATCCCCAGTAGTATTTATTGCCCATGAAAGGCTGTGTTTTCTCCTCCAAGGAAAAGTTTTAGGGTTTTTTCCTATAAATTCCAGTTTCTCTGAGCCCCTGGGGACCATCACCGTGGCAGATATACACATTTTTGCAATAGCTTGGTCTATTCAGAGCTCCTTTTAAACATTGCTTCAATCAAACTCAGACATCTCTCAGAAATAAAATATAGGTTGAATAGTAATTAAGTCCAGAAAGATAATCACTGCCCATATGCTAAAAGTTAAGCATACATCTCACCTCAGAGCTTTCTGGTTATGTAGATTTAGTAAAAGGACTAAGACATGGAAAAATCGTATTAATACAACTGCTGGGATTAATGTGCACTATAGTCACCTGCTGACTTCTATTGAGAATATATTATCAACAGGCTCCTTTTCAATTTACTTGCTGTGATGCTGAGAAGTTTTTAGCTTCTTTGGAAAGAAGTCAGTTTTCAATACAAGGTTGTAAATCCTTGAAAGAGGGATCTCAAATAAATCCCTACTGTGACTGAGATAAAAAGATACCAGTGTGAGCCGCCTTAGGATGGCTTGTTACTGTTCATAACAACAATTCCTTCTCCAGTGCAATTAGATGGAGAGTGTGAATCTTTAAATATACCTGAATAACCTAGCTAGATACGGTGCTTCACATATACCCTGGGGAAAAAACAAACAAACACAAAACAGCAAAGTACTTAATAAACCTGAGATAAATCACTTATTCTTAATGTTTAATATAAACCAAGAAAAGGATATGGAGTGAATACATATAGTAAAGAAGGAAATCCTCTTTAGTATCATGTATTCCTCCCTGCGCGTAGGACAGTTATGTGGATGTTTGTAGTGCAACGAAGGTGTTGAAGCATTTGTGTTGAGCAGACCTTATCAAATACCAAAGGCAGAATTCCCTCCATTTCAAACACTGCAATGGCTGAGTGGCCAAACCAAACCTCCTCCAAATTGCTGCCTCTGCAAACGCTCCCTCCAGGAGATTTTCCAACTCCATACAGCCTTAACTGTGCCTAGTTCCATCTTCTGTGTATGCTTTCTTGAGGTTCTCAAATTATTATAATTTAAGTTCATTTAATTATTTAAAAAAAGGAAAAAAGAAATAATTTGACATATTTTTTCTAGAGCTCATCTGATCAGTTACATGCTATATGTGCATGTGATATGCACTCACACAAAAGGTATATTTGCTCATGCAAAATCAAATATACATTGCAAGAAATGCATGATGTTTGAAAGAGGATTTTTAAAGAACAGTTCCCACTGGGGATCTATCACTGGCACATGTTTTGGAGCTATGTTAGGAGTTAGGATAAAGAAAAATCGCATTTAATGGGAAGGAGCTCAGTTCAAGCCCATAGCATGCCTTTCCAATCCAAGAAACACATTAACAGCTATTGCTCATAATATAGAAAACTCACATGTAAAAACCCTTGCAAAATCTTTCTATGGGGATGAAGACATCTCACATAGGCATTTCTTTGGGCAGGATGTTCATTGTGACTTGACAGCTAAATGATCAGCCTTAATGGATAACAATATCAAGTGTTTTGATTATAGGGATGCTCTAACAATTATTTTATTATTTATTTAAGAAACAGGTTTGATAAGCCAGCAATGGGATCAGCTTTTACTGGCTGCTGGAAAAGTCAACACATATTTAATTCAATGCATGCAAAAAGAAATAAAAGAAAAAGAAACAAACATAGCTACAATTCACAGCTGCAGAATCCTATCAAGAAATTTATAGCTAATACCTCCTTTCCATTTAAGTATTATGGAGAGGGAGATATAATAGAAACAGAAGTATTATGATCTGTCAAAGTAAATGCATTTAATATTTTCTTGGATTAGCATTTTCTTTAATAGGCATTTATGTTTTATCTAAGCAGTGCTAATTCTAGATAAAACTGAAAAATCGTTTTTAACAGTTTATCTAATGTTTTAGACTGTAAAAAGATATCTTTTTCTGGATTTAGCTGATGGAAATAGTTAGCAGCCCAGCTCCCCTGCTGTTCATTATCAACCATATGATTGAAGTTATCGTCTCCTCAGACCTGCTAGTGGAACTGACTGTGTGAGTGTTCCCTAACCCATTTCACTCCAAATAAGCTAAGTTTGCAAAATCCTACTAAGTCAAATGTTGTGCATCTGACATTCCGAGAAGTGCCGTTATGATACGTCCCATTTTAATCACTTTTCACATACATGCATATAAAGATTAAATAAAATTTTAAGCACTTCTCATGCTTGTATCATTTGAACACCTAGGAAATACAGTTGAGGACACTTTCCAGGAAGCTCAAGAGGTCTGAGATATATAGGAAAAAAAGAGGAGCTAAAGGAACCATTTGGGCTATTTGTATTAGCATATTAAATCTGTTCTGTAGACACTTAGCAGAATTGTAGAGAAATCTCACAATCTGGGCTAACTTGACATATGAGAGAATAAGAGAGAGGGAGAAAGAATATTTTATCAGGGAAAAGATCTTGACCTGATGAAAAGCTGATTACAGAATAACCCACGTGAGTTCCACTGTATTTTCACTTAATCATTTTCATTTTTCCTCTAAGCAGCTTGATAATAGCAAAGCTAGGTCTGGGTTACTACATCCTTACAAAAAGTGGGGATAGAAGGGGTTTTTTTTTTTTTTTTTTTTTAAAGCTATGCCTATGAAAGAAAGAAGCATTGTCTGATAACCTAAAAAGTGTGAGGGAAACCTGATTTTCTTTGGGATTTTTTAAGATCTAGCATTAGTAGGTTTTCCAAAAACAAATGTTTTTGAGATGAGAAGGAACATGGTGGCACTGGAGGCAGACAGGGCTGCATGATGCGCCCAACGGTGCGTTTTCCCAGTGCCCGTGTCTACCTCGGCTCTCCAACAGCAGCAAGGAGAGTGACAGCTCAGCCTGGGCCTGAGGCCACAACAGCACCACAGGATGCTCACAAATGCAGCAGAATGAAATCAGAGTCTATCAACTGCTAGAAATTGCCTGATCATTTTTCAACCCCAGTTTCTGCCATGGACCCAACCCTGAAGATCTGCTGAGCAAAGTCTGTGGAAATTGTTGACTCCAATTGCAGCCCCTCACTTGTAAGTGAAGCTTCACTGGGGCCACGCAGCGTTTCTGCATTCAACAAATGTTCCTCACTGTCATCAGATGTGAACCCAAAGATGTAGAGGGTTAAATACCTTGTAAAAAGCTTCCTTTTGAGGATAACTTGTGAATTGACAGAGGATTTAGATCCTGCCAAAAATTCAAACAATATATTGCAGTGTATTATAGTATGATAACTGTTACTGATGTTTTGCAGAGATTTTTTTCTATGTGAGACATTATGAACAGGAGTCACTATCCTAAAACAACCAGCTATTGCTTTATTATGTTGCCTCTTTCAGGTGTCCTTTTTTTTTTTTGTTAAAGAGGGTTTTGCCAATATAGGTCTTTCAGTGTCTGGAAATGCTGATATCCTGATTCTCTTCCCTGCAGTTTCAGAGGTGCAGACGTGGCATGGAAATTGCTCCAAGCACCTTGTTCGTTCGTTGGCCAGGAATCCAGGCAGGTTTTGTCAAAGTTATCAGCAGTCTTTGATGTTGCTTTCCAGCCTGACTTAATAAATTTGGCTTTGGCTTTTTTAGGATGAGGATGACAGAGAATTCCTAGAAGTTATTCTTTCATGCGGGGCACCACTGGCTTTAAACAGAACTGTTCCCTGGTCCCAGCAGGATGGTGGGGAGGGGGGTTTGCTACTTTTGTGGAGATGCAGACTCCAGACTCACTGGGAAAGGGCTCCTGTCCCCACTGCTCCCGTGTCACAGAAGCGGTCACGCTTCCACCCCGAAGCAACCTCCGTGTCCTTGTTAACCTGTTCCCATCACTCTTTTGGAAAGACTAAGTAAACCCAGTGTATTCAGACTTTTTATAATGGTCATGTTTGCTAAACTTCTGCATGTCCCTCTGGATTCTCCCCATTTTCTCTAATGTTTTTTGTTGGTCTGTATTAAACTATGCAGAGTAATCCAGCTGAGGTCTTGCTGAGATCAGAAAAGTTGATATCATCCATCCAGCTGCAGTCCAGACTCAGGTTTGAACATTCCTAGTTTGCAAGTTGCCTTTTCTACTACAGCCTGGCATCACTGAGCTGTGTTTTGATCTATTTTACTCCCTAGACCATTGGCCTTTAAAACAATAATTTCTACCCTATTTGTAGTTGACCATTTGTGCTCAACTGTGGTACTACTGATTTATTCCTGCATAACTTCACTTTTGTTTTTCCAAATGCTGTTTCTCCAGGATTACAGGATCCATGTAGGCCATGCTGAGTGGTGAGAAGGGATGAGAGAGGGAATTTTTGAGGAAATCTGCACCCTGCACGTCTTCTAAAGGTTTGCGAGATCCTCTACAAGGCTCTTGCTAGATGTGCTGCTACTTGCTATTGGGATGCAACCTATAGTGGTCCTTCTATTTCCATTTGAAAAGTGGGACATTAATAGATATATTCAGTTTATATTTCAGTTTGTTCACCTTACGTGGATATCAGACTACTGCTATAAGAACCAATCAAAAATTATATTCAGAGTGCCTTTCCCATTATAACACTTATCTTTGAGACAAAAAATATTAATGGAAAAATAGAAATTTCTTTTAGCATTTTCCTTACTTTTTAGATGACAAAAAATAAAGCTAGAATATATTCATGAGCATTTAAAATAATTATTTAGATTTTTCAACTCAGAAAAATACGATTTGCTAGTCTGGTCTACTTATGATTTTTAACTATTTTCAAAGAAAACGTGGAATTTTCACATTAGAACATCTGAGGGATTTTCTTTATCCTTCTACCTCCTTTTCTGACACTGTACTCATTTTAATGTAGTAAAATTAACTGCATTCATGAGAATGGCAGGATATTTTAAACTTTTCCTTATTTGTATTTTTCTATCTTGTAACTTTTGAAATATTTCCTACCTTTTGTAAAGTCTCACAGTGAAAGAAAAGCGAACAGTGAAGCCTGTGACTGAGCATGTAAGTATTGTGGAGAAGACTATCTGCCTTTTCTATTGACTTTTGACATATTAGGTATAGCTGCAGCCAGTTCAGAGAAAGAAGTTTGGATAAGCACTTTTTATGGAAAATTTAATTGGATAGAAAATAGATAAGTTATTACATTAAAAAACTGCAGCATCTGGAAAGCATGTTATTTAAAGGTTCCAAATAGCTTTTAGAAAGTGGTTTCTGGCATCAACAGAGGAGCAGCTGGTCTCTGCCCTGACATCTCGTGTCTACCCGTCGGCTTGAGAAGAAGAGCCACAAGGGAGACACCAGAGCTGCTGCCAAGCAGGATGAGGGGCCAGGAGGGCTTCTTCTGGATGTGGATGGTCTTCCTCAGCCTGTTCCAGAGATTTTGGGTGTGGGAGGCTTTGGAGATGCCACGGGCAGGCTCCAAGTGCTGCCGATTCAAGGTCATTGCTGAGGAGGGTTGGCCAAACGATGTGCAGAATTAACCCATGGAGGAAAAGGGGGGGAATGCCCCAGCTGTTGACAGCTGGGGGAGCTCAGACCCCCAAATCAAGAGGGAATTACAAGATAAACATCTTCCCAAACAGGCTAAGAAGCAGAGAAATTTTTGCTGATTAAATTGGCATTTCTGGTGCATACTGTTGTTTGCAATGAGCCACCTTGTCACACCTTTGGGCAGGAGGTAGTATGATTTACAGAGCAGGATCACTCACTAGGCCCAGGGCTGCCTCTTTCCCTTCTCCTTTCCCTTTCCCTTTCC
>NW_028288876.1:0-39359 GCF_059628265.1 Tinamus guttatus | reverse complement strand
GCTCTCGGGAAGCTGGACGCCCTTCTAGGTGCAAGTGTCCCAAAAGTACAGGTCTGGATACCAGGGGCCGAGCTCCCAAAAAAATGCCGGTGCTGGCGGTCCCGATCACCGAGCCCATGTGTGGTGCGAAATCCCAAGCGGCAGCTCTTGGGGAAATTTTGACGCGGCGCCGGGCGCCTTCGCCCCAGGCCTGCGCTCAGGACCTACAAGTTCACCCTGGGCACCACATTCGGAGGCAATATGTCGGGACTGACCGAGACGGCCGATAGGGTTCAAAACTATGACGAAGGCTCTCGGGAAGCTGGACGCCCTGCTAGGTGCAAGTGTCCCAAAAGTACAGGTCTGGATCCCAGAGGCGAAGCTGTCACAGAAATGCCGGTGCTGGCGGTCCCGATCACCGAGCCCATGTGTGGTGCGAAATCCCAAGCGGCAGCTCTTGGGGAAATTTTGACGCGGCGCCGGGCGCCTTCGCCCCGGGCCTGCGCTCAGGACCTACAAGTTCACCCTGGGCACCACATTCGGAGGCAATATCTCTGGACTGACCGAGACGGCCGATAGGGTTCAAAACTATGACGAAGGCTCTAGGGAAGCTGGACGCCCTTCTAGGTGCAAGTGTCCCAAAAGTACAGGTCTGGATCCCAGAGGCGAAGCTGTCACAGAAATGCCGGTGCTGGCGGTCCCGATCACCGAGCCCATGTGTGGTGCGAAATCCCAAGCGGCAGCTCTTGGGGAAATTTTGACGCGGCGCCGGGCGCCTTCGCCCCGGGCCTGCGCTCAGGACCTACAAGTTCACCCTGGGCACCACATTTGGAGGCAATATGTCGGGAATGACCGAGACGACCGATAGGGTTCAAAACTATGGCGAAGGCTCTCAGGAAGCTGGACGCCCTTCTAGGTGCAAGTGTCCCAAAAGTACAGGTCTGGATACCAGGGGCCGAGCTCCCAAAAAAATGCCGGTGCTGGCGGTCCCGATCACCGAGCCCATGTGTGGTGCGAAATCCCAAGCGGCAGCTCTTGGGGAAATTTTGACGCGGCGCCGGGCGCCTTCGCCCCGGGCCTGCGCTCAGGACCTACAAGTTCACCCTGGGCACCACATTCGGAGGCAATATCTCGGGACTGACCGAGACGACCGATAGGGTTCAAAACTATGGCGAAGGCTCTAGGGAAGCTGGACGCCCTGCTAGGTGCAAGTGTCCCAAAAGTACAGGTCTGGATCCCAGGGGTGAAGCTGTCACAGAAATGCCGGTGCTGGCGGTCCCGATCACCGAGCCCATGTGTGGTGCGAAATCCCAAGCGGCAGCTCTTGGGGAAATTTTGACGCATCGCCGGGCGCCTTCGCCCCGGGCCTGCGCTCAGGACCTACAAGTTCACCCTGGGCACCACATTTGGAGGCAAAATCTCTAGACTGACCAAGACGACCGATAGGGTTCAAAACTATGGCGGAGGCTCTAGGGAAGCTGGACGCCCTGCTAGGTGCGATTGTCCCAAAAGTATAGGTCTGGATCCCAGAGGCGAAGCTATCACAGAAATGCCGGTGCTGGCGGTCCCGATCACCGAGCCCATGTGTGGTGCGAAATCCAAAGCGGCAGCTTTTGGGGAAATTTTGATGCAGCGCCGGGCGCCTTCGCCCCGGGCCTGCACTCAGGACCTACAAGTTCACCCTGGGCACCACATTTGGAGGCAATATCTCGGGACTGACCGAGACGACCGATAGGGTTCAAAACTATGGCGAAGGCTCTCGGGAAGCTGGACGCCCTTCTAGGTGCAAGTGTCCCAAAAGTACAGGTCTGGATACCAGGGGCCGAGCTCCCAAAAAAATGCCGGTGCTGGCGGTCCCGATCACCGAGCCCATGTGTGGTGCGAAATCCCAAGCGGCAGCTCTTGGGGAAATTTTGACGCGGCGCCGGGCGCCTTCGCCCCAGGCCTGCGCTCAGGACCTACAAGTTCACCCTGGGCACCACATTCGGAGGCAATATGTCGGGACTGACCGAGACGGCCGATAGGGTTCAAAACTATGACGAAGGCTCTCGGGAAGCTGGACGCCCTGCTAGGTGCAAGTGTCCCAAAAGTACAGGTCTGGATCCCAGAGGCGAAGCTGTCACAGAAATGCCGGTGCTGGCGGTCCCGATCACCGAGCCCATGTGTGGTGCGAAATCCCAAGCGGCAGCTCTTGGGGAAATTTTGACGCGGCGCCGGGCGCCTTCGCCCCGGGCCTGCGCTCAGGACCTACAAGTTCACCCTGGGCACCACATTCGGAGGCAATATCTCTGGACTGACCGAGACGGCCGATAGGGTTCAAAACTATGACGAAGGCTCTAGGGAAGCTGGACGCCCTTCTAGGTGCAAGTGTCCCAAAAGTACAGGTCTGGATCCCAGAGGCGAAGCTGTCACAGAAATGCCGGTGCTGGCGGTCCCGATCACCGAGCCCATGTGTGGTGCGAAATCCAAAGCGGCAGCTTTTGGGGAAATTTTGATGCAGCGCCGGGCGCCTTCGCCCCGGGCCTGCACTCAGGACCTACAAGTTCACCCTGGGCACCACATTTGGAGGCAATATCTCGGGACTGACCGAGACGACCGATAGGGTTCAAAACTATGGCGAAGGCTCTCGGGAAGCTGGACGCCCTTCTAGGTGCAAGTGTCCCAAAAGTACAGGTCTGGATACCAGGGGCCGAGCTCCCAAAAAAATGCCGGTGCTGGCGGTCCCGATCACCGAGCCCATGTGTGGTGCGAAATCCCAAGCGGCAGCTCTTGGGGAAATTTTGACGCGGCGCCGGGCGCCTTCGCCCCAGGCCTGCGCTCAGGACCTACAAGTTCACCCTGGGCACCACATTCGGAGGCAATATGTCGGGACTGACCGAGACGGCCGATAGGGTTCAAAACTATGACGAAGGCTCTCGGGAAGCTGGACGCCCTGCTAGGTGCAAGTGTCCCAAAAGTACAGGTCTGGATCCCAGAGGCGAAGCTGTCACAGAAATGCCGGTGCTGGCGGTCCCGATCACCGAGCCCATGTGTGGTGCGAAATCCCAAGCGGCAGCTCTTGGGGAAATTTTGACGCGGCGCCGGGCGCCTTCGCCCCGGGCCTGCGCTCAGGACCTACAAGTTCACCCTGGGCACCACATTCGGAGGCAATATCTCTGGACTGACCGAGACGGCCGATAGGGTTCAAAACTATGACGAAGGCTCTAGGGAAGCTGGACGCCCTTCTAGGTGCAAGTGTCCCAAAAGTACAGGTCTGGATCCCAGAGGCGAAGCTGTCACAGAAATGCCGGTGCTGGCGGTCCCGATCACCGAGCCCATGTGTGGTGCGAAATCCCAAGCGGCAGCTCTTGGGGAAATTTTGACGCGGCGCCGGGCGCCTTCGCCCCGGGCCTGCGCTCAGGACCTACAAGTTCACCCTGGGCACCACATTCGGAGGCAATATCTCTGGACTGACCGAGACGGCCGATAGGGTTCAAAACTATGACGAAGGCTCTAGGGAAGCTGGACGCCCTTCTAGGTGCAAGTGTCCCAAAAGTACAGGTCTGGATCCCAGAGGCGAAGCTGTCACAGAAATGCCGGTGCTGGCGGTCCCGATCACCGAGCCCATGTGTGGTGCGAAATCCCAAGCGGCAGCTCTTGGGGAAATTTTGACGCGGCGCCGGGCGCCTTCGCCCCGGGCCTGCGCTCAGGACCTACAAGTTCACCCTGGGCACCACATTTGGAGGCAATATGTCGGGAATGACCGAGACGACCGATAGGGTTCAAAACTATGGCGAAGGCTCTCGGGAAGCTGGACGCCCTTCTAGGTGCAAGTGTCCCAAAAGTACAGGTCTGGATACCAGGGGCCGAGCTCCCAAAAAAATGCCGGTGCTGGCGGTCCCGATCACCGAGCCCATGTGTGGTGCGAAATCCCAAGCGGCAGCTCTTGGGGAAATTTTGACGCGGCGCCGGGCGCCTTCGCCCCAGGCCTGCGCTCAGGACCTACAAGTTCACCCTGGGCACCACATTTGGAGGCAATATGTCGGGAATGACCGAGACGGCCGATAGGGTTCAAAACTATGATGAAGGCTCTCGGGAAGCTGCACGCCCTGCTAGGTGCAAGTGTCCCAAAAGTACAGGTCTGGATCCCAGAGGCGAAGCTGTCACAGAAATGCCGGTGCTGGCGGTCCCGATCACCGAGCCCATGTGTGGTGCGAAATCCCAAGCGGCAGCTCTTGGGGAAATTTTGACGCGGCGCCGGGCGCCTTCGCCCCAGGCCTGCGCTCAGGACCTACAAGTTCACCCTGGGCACCACATTCGGAGGCAATATGTCGGGACTGACCGAGACGGCCGATAGGGTTCAAAACTATGACGAAGGCTCTCGGGAAGCTGGACGCCCTGCTAGGTGCAAGTGTCCCAAAAGAACAGGTCTGGATACCAGAGGCGAAGCTGTCACAGAAATGCCGGTGCTGGCGGTCCCGATCACCGAGCCCATGTGTGGTGCGAAATCCCAAGCGGCAGCTCTTGGGGAAATTTTGACGCGGCGCCGGGCGCCTTCGCCCCAGGCCTGCGCTCAGGACCTACAAGTTCACCCTGGGCACCACATTCGGAGGCAATATGTCGGGAGTGACCGAGACGGCCGATAGGGTTCAAAACTATGGCGGAGGCTCTAGGGAAGCTGGACGCCCTTCTAGGTGCAAGTGTCCCAAAAGTACAGGTCTGGATCCCAGAGGCGAAGCTGTCATAGAAATGCCGGTGCTGGCGGTCCCGATTACCGAGCCCATGTGTGGTGCGAAATCCCAAGCGGCAGCTCTTGGGGAAATTTTGACGCGGCGCCGGGCGCCTTCGCCCCGGGCCTGCGCTCAGGACCTACAAGTTCACCCTGGGCACCACATTCGGAGGCAATATCTCGGGACTGACCGAGACGACCGATAGGGTTCAAAACTATGGCGAAGGCTCTAGGGAAGCTGGACGCCCTGCTAGGTGCAAGTGTCCCAAAAGTACAGGTCTGGATCCCAGAGGTGAAGCTGTCACAGAAATGCCGGTGCTGGCGGTCCCGATCACCGAGCCCATGTGTGGTGCGAAATCCCAAGCGGCAGCTCTTGGGGAAATTTTGACGCGGCGCCGGGCGCCTTCGCCCCGGGCCTGCGCTCAGGACCTACAAGTTCACCCTGGGCACCACATTTGGAGGCAAAATCTCTAGACTGACCAAGACGACCGATAGGGTTCAAAACTATGGCGGAGGCTCTAGGGAAGCTGGACGCCCTGCTAGCTGCGAGTGTCCCAAAAGTATAGGTCTGGATCCCAGAGGCGAAGCTATCACAGAAATGCCGGTGCTGGCGGTCCCGATCACCGAGCCCATGTGTGGTGCGAAATCCAAAGCGGCAGCTTTTGGGGAAATTTTGATGCAGCGCCGGGCGCCTTCGCCCCGGGCCTGCACTCAGGACCTACAAGTTCACCCTGGGCACCACATTTGGAGGCAATATCTCGGGACTGACCGAGACGACCGATAGGGTTCAAAACTATGGCGAAGGCTCTCGGGAAGCTGGACGCCCTTCTAGGTGCAAGTGTCCCAAAAGTACAGGTCTGGATACCAGGGGCCGAGCTCCCAAAAAAATGCCGGTGCTGGCGGTCCCGATCACCGAGCCCATGTGTGGTGCGAAATCCCAAGCGGCAGCTCTTGGGGAAATTTTGACGCGGCGCCGGGCGCCTTCGCCCCAGGCCTGCGCTCAGGACCTACAAGTTCACCCTGGGCACCACATTTGGAGGCAATATGTCGGGAATGACCGAGACGGCCGATAGGGTTCAAAACTATGATGAAGGCTCTCGGGAAGCTGCACACCCTGCTAGGTGCAAGTGTCCCAAAAGTACAGGTCTGGATCCCAGAGGCGAAGCTGTCACAGAAATGCCGGTGCTGGCGGTCCCGATCACCGAGCCCATGTGTGGTGCGAAATCCCAAGCGGCAGCTCTTGGGGAAATTTTGACGCGGCGCCGGGCGCCTTCGCCCCAGGCCTGCGCTCAGGACCTACAAGTTCACCCTGGGCACCACATTCGGAGGCAATATGTCGGGACTGACCGAGACGGCCGATAGGGTTCAAAACTATGACGAAGGCTCTCGGGAAGCTGGACGCCCTGCTAGGTGCAAGTGTCCCAAAAGTACAGGTCTGGATCCCAGAGGCGAAGCTGTCACAGAAATGCCGGTGCTGGCGGTCCCGATCACCGAGCCCATGTGTGGTGCGAAATCCCAAGCGGCAGCTCTTGGGGAAATTTTGACGCGGCGCCGGGCGCCTTCGCCCCAGGCCTGCGCTCAGGACCTACAAGTTCACCCTGGGCACCACATTCGGAGGCAATATGTCGGGAGTGACCGAGACGGCCGATAGGGTTCAAAACTATGACGAAGGCTCTAGGGAAGCTGGACGCCCTTCTAGGTGCAAGTGTCCCAAAAGTACAGGTCTGGATCCCAGAGGCGAAGCTGTCATAGAAATGCCGGTGCTGGCGGTCCCGATCACCGAGCCCATGTGTGGTGCGAAATCCAAAGCGGCAGCTTTTGGGGAAATTTTGATGCAGCGCCGGGCGCCTTCGCCCCGGGCCTGCACTCAGGACCTACAAGTTCACCCTGGGCACCACATTTGGAGGCAATATCTCGGGACTGACCGAGACGACCGATAGGGTTCAAAACTATGGCGAAGGCTCTCGGGAAGCTGGACGCCCTTCTAGGTGCAAGTGTCCCAAAAGTACAGGTCTGGATACCAGGGGCCGAGCTCCCAAAAAAATGCCGGTGCTGGCGGTCCCGATCACCGAGCCCATGTGTGGTGCGAAATCCCAAGCGGCAGCTCTTGGGGAAATTTTGACGCGGCGCCGGGCGCCTTCGCCCCGGGCCTGCGCTCAGGACCTACAAGTTCACCCTGGGCACCACATTTGGAGGCAAAATCTCTAGACTGACCAAGACGACCGATAGGGTTCAAAACTATGGTGGAGGCTCTAGGGAAGCTGGACGCCCTGCTAGGTGCGAGTGTCCCAAAAGTATAGGTCTGGATCCCAGAGGCGAAGCTATCACAGAAATGCCGGTGCTGGCGGTCCCGATCACCGAGCCCATGTGTGGTGCGAAATCCAAAGCGGCAGCTTTTGGGGAAATTTTGATGCAGCGCCGGGCGCCTTCGCCCCGGGCCTGCACTCAGGACCTACAAGTTCACCCTGGGCACCACATTTGGAGGCAATATCTCGGGACTGACCGAGACGACCGATAGGGTTCAAAACTATGGCGAAGGCTGTCGGGAAGCTGGACGCCCTTCTAGGTGCAAGTGTCCCAAAAGTACAGGTCTGGATACCAGGGGCCGAGCTCCCAAAAAAATGCCGGTGCTGGCGGTCCCGATCACCGAGCCCATGTGTGGTGCGAAATCCCAAGCGGCAGCTCTTGGGGAAATTTTGACGCGGCGCCGGGCGCCTTCGCCCCAGGCCTGCGCTCAGGACCTACAAGTTCACCCTGGGCACCACATTTGGAGGCAATATGTCGGGAATGACCGAGACGGCCGATAGGGTTCAAAACTATGATGAAGGCTCTCGGGAAGCTGCACGCCCTGCTAGGTGCAAGTGTCCCAAAAGTACAGGTCTGGATCCCAGAGGCGAAGCTGTCACAGAAATGCCGGTGCTGGCGGTCCCGATCACCGAGCCCATGTGTGGTGCGAAATCCCAAGCGGCAGCTCTTGGGGAAATTTTGACGCGGCGCCGGGCGCCTTCGCCCCAGGCCTGCGCTCAGGACCTACAAGTTCACCCTGGGCACCACATTCGGAGGCAATATGTCGGGACTGACCGAGACGGCCGATAGGGTTCAAAACTATGACGAAGGCTCTCGGGAAGCTGGACGCCCTGCTAGGTGCAAGTGTCCCAAAAGTACAGGTCTGGATCCCAGAGGCGAAGCTGTCACAGAAATGCCGGTGCTGGCGGTCCCGATCACCGAGCCCATGTGTGGTGCGAAATCCCAAGCGGCAGCTCTTGGGGAAATTTTGACGCGGCGCCGGGCGCCTTCGCCCCGGGCCTGCGCTCAGGACCTACAAGTTCACCCTGGGCACCACATTCGGAGGCAATATCTCTGGACTGACCGAGACGGCCGATAGGGTTCAAAACTATGGCGAAGGCTCTAGGGAAGCTGGACGCCCTGCTAGGTGCGAGTGTCCCAAAAGTACAGGTCTGGATCCCAGAGGCGAAGCTGTCACAGAAATGCCGGTGCTGGCGGTCCCGATCACCGAGCCCATGTGTGGTGCGAAATCCCAAGCGGCAGCTCTTGGGGAAATTTTGACGCGGCGCCGGGCGCCTTCGCCCCGGGCCTGCGCTCAGGACCTACAAGTTCACCCTGGGCACCACATTTGGAGGCAAAATCTCTAGACTGACCAAGACGACCGATAGGGTTCAAAACTATGGCGAAGGCTCTCGGGAAGCTGGACGCCCTTCTAGGTGCAAGTGTCCCAAAAGTACAGGTCTGGATACCAGGGGCCGAGCTCCCAAAAAAATGCCGGTGCTGGCGGTCCCGATCACCGAGCCCATGTGTGGTGCGAAATCCCAAGCGGCAGCTCTTGGGGAAATTTTGACGCGGCGCCGGGCGCCTTCGCCCCAGGCCTGCGCTCAGGACCTACAAGTTCACCCTGGGCACCACATTTGGAGGCAATATGTCGGGAATGACCGAGACGGCCGATAGGGTTCAAAACTATGATGAAGGCTCTCGGGAAGCTGCACGCCCTGCTAGGTGCAAGTGTCCCAAAAGTACAGGTCTGGATCCCAGAGGCGAAGCTGTCACAGAAATGCCGGTGCTGGCGGTCCCGATCACCGAGCCCATGTGTGGTGCGAAATCCCAAGCGGCAGCTCTTGGGGAAATTTTGACGCGGCGCCGGGCGCCTTCGCCCCGGGCCTGCGCTCAGGACCTACAAGTTCACCCTGGGCACCACATTCGGAGGCAATATGTCGGGAGTGACCGAGACGGCCGATAGGGTTCAAAACTATGGCGGAGGCTCTAGGGAAGCTGGACGCCCTTCTAGGTGCAAGTGTCCCAAAAGTACAGGTCTGGATCCCAGAGGCGAAGCTGTCATAGAAATGCCGGTGCTGGCGGTCCCGATCACCGAGCCCATGTGTGGTGCGAAATCCCAAGCGGCAGCTCTTGGGGAAATTTTGACGCGGCGCCGGGCGCCTTCGCCCCGGGCCTGCGCTCAGGACCTACAAGTTCACCCTGGGCACCACATTTGGAGGCAATATGTCGGGAATGACCGAGACGGCCGATAGGGTTCAAAACTATGGCGGAGGCTCTAGGGAAGCTGGACGCCCTTCTAGGTGCAAGTGTCCCAAAAGTACAGGTCTGGATCCCAGAGGCGAAGCTGTCATAGAAATGCCGGTGCTGGCGGTCCCGATTACCGAGCCCATGTGTGGTGCGAAATCCCAAGCGGCAGCTCTTGGGGAAATTTTGACGCGGCGCCGGGCGCCTTCGCCCCGGGCCTGCGCTCAGGACCTACAAGTTCACCCTGGGCACCACATTCGGAGGCAATATCTCGGGACTGACCGAGACGACCGATAGGGTTCAAAACTATGGCGAAGGCTCTAGGGAAGCTGGACGCCCTGCTAGGTGCAAGTGTCCCAAAAGTACAGGTCTGGATCCCAGAGGTGAAGCTGTCACAGAAATGCCGGTGCTGGCGGTCCCGATCACCGAGCCCATGTGTGGTGCGAAATCCCAAGCGGCAGCTCTTGGGGAAATTTTGACGCGGCGCCGGGCGCCTTCGCCCCGGGCCTGCGCTCAGGACCTACAAGTTCACCCTGGGCACCACATTTGGAGGCAAAATCTCTAGACTGACCAAGACGACCGATAGGGTTCAAAACTATGGCGGAGGCTCTAGGGAAGCTGGACGCCCTGCTAGCTGCGAGTGTCCCAAAAGTATAGGTCTGGATCCCAGAGGCGAAGCTATCACAGAAATGCCGGTGCTGGCGGTCCCGATCACCGAGCCCATGTGTGGTGCGAAATCCAAAGCGGCAGCTTTTGGGGAAATTTTGATGCAGCGCCGGGCGCCTTCGCCCCGGGCCTGCACTCAGGACCTACAAGTTCACCCTGGGCACCACATTTGGAGGCAATATCTCGGGACTGACCGAGACGACCGATAGGGTTCAAAACTATGGCGAAGGCTCTCGGGAAGCTGGACGCCCTTCTAGGTGCAAGTGTCCCAAAAGTACAGGTCTGGATACCAGGGGCCGAGCTCCCAAAAAAATGCCGGTGCTGGCGGTCCCGATCACCGAGCCCATGTGTGGTGCGAAATCCCAAGCGGCAGCTCTTGGGGAAATTTTGACGCGGCGCCGGGCGCCTTCGCCCCAGGCCTGCGCTCAGGACCTACAAGTTCACCCTGGGCACCACATTTGGAGGCAATATGTCGGGAATGACCGAGACGGCCGATAGGGTTCAAAACTATGATGAAGGCTCTCGGGAAGCTGCACACCCTGCTAGGTGCAAGTGTCCCAAAAGTACAGGTCTGGATCCCAGAGGCGAAGCTGTCACAGAAATGCCGGTGCTGGCGGTCCCGATCACCGAGCCCATGTGTGGTGCGAAATCCCAAGCGGCAGCTCTTGGGGAAATTTTGACGCGGCGCCGGGCGCCTTCGCCCCAGGCCTGCGCTCAGGACCTACAAGTTCACCCTGGGCACCACATTCGGAGGCAATATGTCGGGACTGACCGAGACGGCCGATAGGGTTCAAAACTATGACGAAGGCTCTCGGGAAGCTGGACGCCCTGCTAGGTGCAAGTGTCCCAAAAGTACAGGTCTGGATCCCAGAGGCGAAGCTGTCACAGAAATGCCGGTGCTGGCGGTCCCGATCACCGAGCCCATGTGTGGTGCGAAATCCCAAGCGGCAGCTCTTGGGGAAATTTTGACGCGGCGCCGGGCGCCTTCGCCCCAGGCCTGCGCTCAGGACCTACAAGTTCACCCTGGGCACCACATTCGGAGGCAATATGTCGGGAGTGACCGAGACGGCCGATAGGGTTCAAAACTATGACGAAGGCTCTAGGGAAGCTGGACGCCCTTCTAGGTGCAAGTGTCCCAAAAGTACAGGTCTGGATCCCAGAGGCGAAGCTGTCATAGAAATGCCGGTGCTGGCGGTCCCGATCACCGAGCCCATGTGTGGTGCGAAATCCAAAGCGGCAGCTTTTGGGGAAATTTTGATGCAGCGCCGGGCGCCTTCGCCCCGGGCCTGCACTCAGGACCTACAAGTTCACCCTGGGCACCACATTTGGAGGCAATATCTCGGGACTGACCGAGACGACCGATAGGGTTCAAAACTATGGCGAAGGCTCTCGGGAAGCTGGACGCCCTTCTAGGTGCAAGTGTCCCAAAAGTACAGGTCTGGATACCAGGGGCCGAGCTCCCAAAAAAATGCCGGTGCTGGCGGTCCCGATCACCGAGCCCATGTGTGGTGCGAAATCCCAAGCGGCAGCTCTTGGGGAAATTTTGACGCGGCGCCGGGCGCCTTCGCCCCGGGCCTGCGCTCAGGACCTACAAGTTCACCCTGGGCACCACATTTGGAGGCAAAATCTCTAGACTGACCAAGACGACCGATAGGGTTCAAAACTATGGTGGAGGCTCTAGGGAAGCTGGACGCCCTGCTAGGTGCGAGTGTCCCAAAAGTATAGGTCTGGATCCCAGAGGCGAAGCTATCACAGAAATGCCGGTGCTGGCGGTCCCGATCACCGAGCCCATGTGTGGTGCGAAATCCAAAGCGGCAGCTTTTGGGGAAATTTTGATGCAGCGCCGGGCGCCTTCGCCCCGGGCCTGCACTCAGGACCTACAAGTTCACCCTGGGCACCACATTTGGAGGCAATATCTCGGGACTGACCGAGACGACCGATAGGGTTCAAAACTATGGCGAAGGCTGTCGGGAAGCTGGACGCCCTTCTAGGTGCAAGTGTCCCAAAAGTACAGGTCTGGATACCAGGGGCCGAGCTCCCAAAAAAATGCCGGTGCTGGCGGTCCCGATCACCGAGCCCATGTGTGGTGCGAAATCCCAAGCGGCAGCTCTTGGGGAAATTTTGACGCGGCGCCGGGCGCCTTCGCCCCAGGCCTGCGCTCAGGACCTACAAGTTCACCCTGGGCACCACATTTGGAGGCAATATGTCGGGAATGACCGAGACGGCCGATAGGGTTCAAAACTATGATGAAGGCTCTCGGGAAGCTGCACGCCCTGCTAGGTGCAAGTGTCCCAAAAGTACAGGTCTGGATCCCAGAGGCGAAGCTGTCACAGAAATGCCGGTGCTGGCGGTCCCGATCACCGAGCCCATGTGTGGTGCGAAATCCCAAGCGGCAGCTCTTGGGGAAATTTTGACGCGGCGCCGGGCGCCTTCGCCCCAGGCCTGCGCTCAGGACCTACAAGTTCACCCTGGGCACCACATTCGGAGGCAATATGTCGGGACTGACCGAGACGGCCGATAGGGTTCAAAACTATGACGAAGGCTCTCGGGAAGCTGGACGCCCTGCTAGGTGCAAGTGTCCCAAAAGTACAGGTCTGGATCCCAGAGGCGAAGCTGTCACAGAAATGCCGGTGCTGGCGGTCCCGATCACCGAGCCCATGTGTGGTGCGAAATCCCAAGCGGCAGCTCTTGGGGAAATTTTGACGCGGCGCCGGGCGCCTTCGCCCCGGGCCTGCGCTCAGGACCTACAAGTTCACCCTGGGCACCACATTCGGAGGCAATATCTCTGGACTGACCGAGACGGCCGATAGGGTTCAAAACTATGGCGAAGGCTCTAGGGAAGCTGGACGCCCTGCTAGGTGCGAGTGTCCCAAAAGTACAGGTCTGGATCCCAGAGGCGAAGCTGTCACAGAAATGCCGGTGCTGGCGGTCCCGATCACCGAGCCCATGTGTGGTGCGAAATCCCAAGCGGCAGCTCTTGGGGAAATTTTGACGCGGCGCCGGGCGCCTTCGCCCCGGGCCTGCGCTCAGGACCTACAAGTTCACCCTGGGCACCACATTCGGAGGCAATATCTCTGGACTGACCGAGACGACCGATAGGGTTCAAAACTATGGCGAAGGCTCTAGGGAAGCTGGACGCCCTGCTAGGTGCAAGTGTCCCAAAAGTACAGGTCTGGATCCCAGAGGCGAAGCTGTCACAGAAATGCCGGTGCTGGCGGTCCCGATCACCGAGCCCATGTGTGGTGCGAAATCCCAAGCGGCAGCTCTTGGGGAAATTTTGACGCGGCGCCGGGCGCCTTCGCCCCGGGCCTGCGCTCAGGACCTAAAAGTTCACCCTGGGCACCACATTTGGAGGCAAAATCTCTAGACTGACCAAGACGACCGATAGGGTCCAAAACTATGGCGGAGGCTCTAGGGAAGCTGGACGCCCTGCTAGGTGCGAGTGTCCCAAAAGTATAGGTCTGGATCCCAGAGGCGAAGCTATCACAGAAATGCCGGTGCTGGCGGTCCCGATCACCGAGCCCATGTGTGGTGCGAAATCCAAAGCGGCAGCTTTTGGGGAAATTTTGATGCAGCGCCGGGCGCCTTCGCCCCGGGCCTGCACTCAGGACCTACAAGTTCACCCTGGGCACCACATTTGGAGGCAATATCTCGGGACTGACTGAGACGACCAATAGGGTTCAAAACTATGGCGAAGGCTCTCGGGAAGCTGGACGCCCTTCTAGGTGCAAGTGTCCCAAAAGTACAGGTCTGGATACCAGGGGCCGAGCTCCCAAAAAAATGCCGGTGCTGGCGGTCCTGATCACCGAGCCCATGTGTGGTGCGAAATCCCAAGCGGCAGCTCTTGGGGAAATTTTGACGCGGCGCCGGGCGCCTTCGCCCCAGGCCTGCGCTCAGGACCTACAAGTTCACCCTGGGCACCACATTTGGAGGCAATATGTCGGGAATGACCGAGACGGCCGATAGGGTTCAAAACTATGATGAAGGCTCTCGGAAGCTGCACGCCCTGCTAGGTGCAAGTGTCCCAAAAGTACAGGTCTGGATCCCAGAGGCGAAGCTGTCACAGAAATGCCGGTGCTGGCGGTCCCGATCACCGAGCCCATGTGTGGTGCGAAATCCCAAGCGGCAGCTCTTGGGGAAATTTTGACGCGGCGCCGGGTGCCTTCGCCCCGGGCCTGCGCTCAGGACCTACAAGTTCACCCTGGGCACCACATTCGGAGGCAATATCTCTGGACTGACCGAGACGACCGATAGGGTTCAAAACTATGACGAAGGCTCTAGGGAAGCTGGACGCCCTTCTAGCTGCAAGTGTCCCAAAAGTACAGGTCTGGATCCCAGAGGCGAAGCTGTCATAGAAATGCCGGTGCTGGCGGTCCCGATCACCGAGCCCATGTGTGGTGCGAAATCCCAAGCGGCAGCTCTTGGGGAAATTTTGACGCGGCGCCGGGCGCCTTCGCCCCGGGCCTGCGCTCAGGACCTACAAGTTCACCCTGGGCACCACATTCGGAGGCAATATCTCGGGACTGACCGAGACGACCGATAGGGTTCAAAACTATAGCGAAGGCTCTAGGGAAGCTGGACGCCCTGCTAGGTGCAAGTGTCCCAAAAGTACAGGTCTGGATCCCAGGGGTGAAGCTGTCACAGAAATGCCGGTGCTGGCGGTCCCGATCACCGAGCCCATGTGTGGTGCGAAATCCCAAGCGGCAGCTCTTGGGGAAATTTTGACGCATCGCCGGGCGCCTTCGCCCCGGGCCTGCGCTCAGGACCTACAAGTTCACCCTGGGCACCACATTTGGAGGCAAAATCTCTAGACTGACCAAGACGACCGATAGGGTTCAAAACTATGGCGGAGGCTCTAGGGAAGCTGGACGCCCTGCTAGGTGCGATTGTCCCAAAAGTATAGGTCTGGATCCCAGAGGCGAAGCTATCACAGAAATGCCGGTGCTGGCGGTCCCGATCACCGAGCCCATGTGTGGTGCGAAATCCAAAGCGGCAGCTTTTGGGGAAATTTTGATGCAGCGCCGGGCGCCTTCGCCCCGGGCCTGCACTCAGGACCTACAAGTTCACCCTGGGCACCACATTTGGAGGCAATATCTCGGGACTGACCGAGACGACCGATAGGGTTCAAAACTATGGCGAAGGCTCTCGGGAAGCTGGACGCCCTTCTAGGTGCAAGTGTCCCAAAAGTACAGGTCTGGATACCAGGGGCCGAGCTCCCAAAAAAATGCCGGTGCTGGCGGTCCCGATCACCGAGCCCATGTGTGGTGCGAAATCCCAAGCGGCAGCTCTTGGGGAAATTTTGACGCGGCGCCGGGCGCCTTCGCCCCAGGCCTGCGCTCAGGACCTACAAGTTCACCCTGGGCACCACATTCGGAGGCAATATGTCGGGACTGACCGAGACGGCCGATAGGGTTCAAAACTATGACGAAGGCTCTCGGGAAGCTGGACGCCCTGCTAGGTGCAAGTGTCCCAAAAGTACAGGTCTGGATCCCAGAGGCGAAGCTGTCACAGAAATGCCGGTGCTGGCGGTCCCGATCACCGAGCCCATGTGTGGTGCGAAATCCCAAGCGGCAGCTCTTGGGGAAATTTTGACGCGGCGCCGGGCGCCTTCGCCCCGGGCCTGCGCTCAGGACCTACAAGTTCACCCTGGGCACCACATTCGGAGGCAATATCTCTGGACTGACCGAGACGGCCGATAGGGTTCAAAACTATGACGAAGGCTCTAGGGAAGCTGGACGCCCTTCTAGGTGCAAGTGTCCCAAAAGTACAGGTCTGGATCCCAGAGGCGAAGCTGTCACAGAAATGCCGGTGCTGGCGGTCCCGATCACCGAGCCCATGTGTGGTGCGAAATCCCAAGCGGCAGCTCTTGGGGAAATTTTGACGCGGCGCCGGGCGCCTTCGCCCCGGGCCTGCGCTCAGGACCTACAAGTTCACCCTGGGCACCACATTTGGAGGCAATATGTCGGGAATGACCGAGACGACCGATAGGGTTCAAAACTATGGCGAAGGCTCTCAGGAAGCTGGACGCCCTTCTAGGTGCAAGTGTCCCAAAAGTACAGGTCTGGATACCAGGGGCCGAGCTCCCAAAAAAATGCCGGTGCTGGCGGTCCCGATCACCGAGCCCATGTGTGGTGCGAAATCCCAAGCGGCAGCTCTTGGGGAAATTTTGACGCGGCGCCGGGCGCCTTCGCCCCGGGCCTGCGCTCAGGACCTACAAGTTCACCCTGGGCACCACATTCGGAGGCAATATCTCGGGACTGACCGAGACGACCGATAGGGTTCAAAACTATGGCGAAGGCTCTAGGGAAGCTGGACGCCCTGCTAGGTGCAAGTGTCCCAAAAGTACAGGTCTGGATCCCAGGGGTGAAGCTGTCACAGAAATGCCGGTGCTGGCGGTCCCGATCACCGAGCCCATGTGTGGTGCGAAATCCCAAGCGGCAGCTCTTGGGGAAATTTTGACGCATCGCCGGGCGCCTTCGCCCCGGGCCTGCGCTCAGGACCTACAAGTTCACCCTGGGCACCACATTTGGAGGCAAAATCTCTAGACTGACCAAGACGACCGATAGGGTTCAAAACTATGGCGGAGGCTCTAGGGAAGCTGGACGCCCTGCTAGGTGCGATTGTCCCAAAAGTATAGGTCTGGATCCCAGAGGCGAAGCTATCACAGAAATGCCGGTGCTGGCGGTCCCGATCACCGAGCCCATGTGTGGTGCGAAATCCAAAGCGGCAGCTTTTGGGGAAATTTTGATGCAGCGCCGGGCGCCTTCGCCCCGGGCCTGCACTCAGGACCTACAAGTTCACCCTGGGCACCACATTTGGAGGCAATATCTCGGGACTGACCGAGACGACCGATAGGGTTCAAAACTATGGCGAAGGCTCTCGGGAAGCTGGACGCCCTTCTAGGTGCAAGTGTCCCAAAAGTACAGGTCTGGATACCAGGGGCCGAGCTCCCAAAAAAATGCCGGTGCTGGCGGTCCCGATCACCGAGCCCATGTGTGGTGCGAAATCCCAAGCGGCAGCTCTTGGGGAAATTTTGACGCGGCGCCGGGCGCCTTCGCCCCAGGCCTGCGCTCAGGACCTACAAGTTCACCCTGGGCACCACATTCGGAGGCAATATGTCGGGACTGACCGAGACGGCCGATAGGGTTCAAAACTATGACGAAGGCTCTCGGGAAGCTGGACGCCCTGCTAGGTGCAAGTGTCCCAAAAGTACAGGTCTGGATCCCAGAGGCGAAGCTGTCACAGAAATGCCGGTGCTGGCGGTCCCGATCACCGAGCCCATGTGTGGTGCGAAATCCCAAGCGGCAGCTCTTGGGGAAATTTTGACGCGGCGCCGGGCGCCTTCGCCCCGGGCCTGCGCTCAGGACCTACAAGTTCACCCTGGGCACCACATTCGGAGGCAATATCTCTGGACTGACCGAGACGGCCGATAGGGTTCAAAACTATGACGAAGGCTCTAGGGAAGCTGGACGCCCTTCTAGGTGCAAGTGTCCCAAAAGTACAGGTCTGGATCCCAGAGGCGAAGCTGTCACAGAAATGCCGGTGCTGGCGGTCCCGATCACCGAGCCCATGTGTGGTGCGAAATCCAAAGCGGCAGCTTTTGGGGAAATTTTGATGCAGCGCCGGGCGCCTTCGCCCCGGGCCTGCACTCAGGACCTACAAGTTCACCCTGGGCACCACATTTGGAGGCAATATCTCGGGACTGACCGAGACGACCGATAGGGTTCAAAACTATGGCGAAGGCTCTCGGGAAGCTGGACGCCCTTCTAGGTGCAAGTGTCCCAAAAGTACAGGTCTGGATACCAGGGGCCGAGCTCCCAAAAAAATGCCGGTGCTGGCGGTCCCGATCACCGAGCCCATGTGTGGTGCGAAATCCCAAGCGGCAGCTCTTGGGGAAATTTTGACGCGGCGCCGGGCGCCTTCGCCCCAGGCCTGCGCTCAGGACCTACAAGTTCACCCTGGGCACCACATTCGGAGGCAATATGTCGGGACTGACCGAGACGGCCGATAGGGTTCAAAACTATGACGAAGGCTCTCGGGAAGCTGGACGCCCTGCTAGGTGCAAGTGTCCCAAAAGTACAGGTCTGGATCCCAGAGGCGAAGCTGTCACAGAAATGCCGGTGCTGGCGGTCCCGATCACCGAGCCCATGTGTGGTGCGAAATCCCAAGCGGCAGCTCTTGGGGAAATTTTGACGCGGCGCCGGGCGCCTTCGCCCCGGGCCTGCGCTCAGGACCTACAAGTTCACCCTGGGCACCACATTCGGAGGCAATATCTCTGGACTGACCGAGACGGCCGATAGGGTTCAAAACTATGACGAAGGCTCTAGGGAAGCTGGACGCCCTTCTAGGTGCAAGTGTCCCAAAAGTACAGGTCTGGATCCCAGAGGCGAAGCTGTCACAGAAATGCCGGTGCTGGCGGTCCCGATCACCGAGCCCATGTGTGGTGCGAAATCCCAAGCGGCAGCTCTTGGGGAAATTTTGACGCGGCGCCGGGCGCCTTCGCCCCGGGCCTGCGCTCAGGACCTACAAGTTCACCCTGGGCACCACATTCGGAGGCAATATCTCTGGACTGACCGAGACGGCCGATAGGGTTCAAAACTATGACGAAGGCTCTAGGGAAGCTGGACGCCCTTCTAGGTGCAAGTGTCCCAAAAGTACAGGTCTGGATCCCAGAGGCGAAGCTGTCACAGAAATGCCGGTGCTGGCGGTCCCGATCACCGAGCCCATGTGTGGTGCGAAATCCCAAGCGGCAGCTCTTGGGGAAATTTTGACGCGGCGCCGGGCGCCTTCGCCCCGGGCCTGCGCTCAGGACCTACAAGTTCACCCTGGGCACCACATTTGGAGGCAATATGTCGGGAATGACCGAGACGACCGATAGGGTTCAAAACTATGGCGAAGGCTCTCGGGAAGCTGGACGCCCTTCTAGGTGCAAGTGTCCCAAAAGTACAGGTCTGGATACCAGGGGCCGAGCTCCCAAAAAAATGCCGGTGCTGGCGGTCCCGATCACCGAGCCCATGTGTGGTGCGAAATCCCAAGCGGCAGCTCTTGGGGAAATTTTGACGCGGCGCCGGGCGCCTTCGCCCCAGGCCTGCGCTCAGGACCTACAAGTTCACCCTGGGCACCACATTTGGAGGCAATATGTCGGGAATGACCGAGACGGCCGATAGGGTTCAAAACTATGATGAAGGCTCTCGGGAAGCTGCACGCCCTGCTAGGTGCAAGTGTCCCAAAAGTACAGGTCTGGATCCCAGAGGCGAAGCTGTCACAGAAATGCCGGTGCTGGCGGTCCCGATCACCGAGCCCATGTGTGGTGCGAAATCCCAAGCGGCAGCTCTTGGGGAAATTTTGACGCGGCGCCGGGCGCCTTCGCCCCAGGCCTGCGCTCAGGACCTACAAGTTCACCCTGGGCACCACATTCGGAGGCAATATGTCGGGACTGACCGAGACGGCCGATAGGGTTCAAAACTATGACGAAGGCTCTCGGGAAGCTGGACGCCCTGCTAGGTGCAAGTGTCCCAAAAGAACAGGTCTGGATACCAGAGGCGAAGCTGTCACAGAAATGCCGGTGCTGGCGGTCCCGATCACCGAGCCCATGTGTGGTGCGAAATCCCAAGCGGCAGCTCTTGGGGAAATTTTGACGCGGCGCCGGGCGCCTTCGCCCCAGGCCTGCGCTCAGGACCTACAAGTTCACCCTGGGCACCACATTCGGAGGCAATATGTCGGGAGTGACCGAGACGGCCGATAGGGTTCAAAACTATGGCGGAGGCTCTAGGGAAGCTGGACGCCCTTCTAGGTGCAAGTGTCCCAAAAGTACAGGTCTGGATCCCAGAGGCGAAGCTGTCATAGAAATGCCGGTGCTGGCGGTCCCGATTACCGAGCCCATGTGTGGTGCGAAATCCCAAGCGGCAGCTCTTGGGGAAATTTTGACGCGGCGCCGGGCGCCTTCGCCCCGGGCCTGCGCTCAGGACCTACAAGTTCACCCTGGGCACCACATTCGGAGGCAATATCTCGGGACTGACCGAGACGACCGATAGGGTTCAAAACTATGGCGAAGGCTCTAGGGAAGCTGGACGCCCTGCTAGGTGCAAGTGTCCCAAAAGTACAGGTCTGGATCCCAGAGGTGAAGCTGTCACAGAAATGCCGGTGCTGGCGGTCCCGATCACCGAGCCCATGTGTGGTGCGAAATCCCAAGCGGCAGCTCTTGGGGAAATTTTGACGCGGCGCCGGGCGCCTTCGCCCCGGGCCTGCGCTCAGGACCTACAAGTTCACCCTGGGCACCACATTTGGAGGCAAAATCTCTAGACTGACCAAGACGACCGATAGGGTTCAAAACTATGGCGGAGGCTCTAGGGAAGCTGGACGCCCTGCTAGCTGCGAGTGTCCCAAAAGTATAGGTCTGGATCCCAGAGGCGAAGCTATCACAGAAATGCCGGTGCTGGCGGTCCCGATCACCGAGCCCATGTGTGGTGCGAAATCCAAAGCGGCAGCTTTTGGGGAAATTTTGATGCAGCGCCGGGCGCCTTCGCCCCGGGCCTGCACTCAGGACCTACAAGTTCACCCTGGGCACCACATTTGGAGGCAATATCTCGGGACTGACCGAGACGACCGATAGGGTTCAAAACTATGGCGAAGGCTCTCGGGAAGCTGGACGCCCTTCTAGGTGCAAGTGTCCCAAAAGTACAGGTCTGGATACCAGGGGCCGAGCTCCCAAAAAAATGCCGGTGCTGGCGGTCCCGATCACCGAGCCCATGTGTGGTGCGAAATCCCAAGCGGCAGCTCTTGGGGAAATTTTGACGCGGCGCCGGGCGCCTTCGCCCCAGGCCTGCGCTCAGGACCTACAAGTTCACCCTGGGCACCACATTTGGAGGCAATATGTCGGGAATGACCGAGACGGCCGATAGGGTTCAAAACTATGATGAAGGCTCTCGGGAAGCTGCACACCCTGCTAGGTGCAAGTGTCCCAAAAGTACAGGTCTGGATCCCAGAGGCGAAGCTGTCACAGAAATGCCGGTGCTGGCGGTCCCGATCACCGAGCCCATGTGTGGTGCGAAATCCCAAGCGGCAGCTCTTGGGGAAATTTTGACGCGGCGCCGGGCGCCTTCGCCCCAGGCCTGCGCTCAGGACCTACAAGTTCACCCTGGGCACCACATTCGGAGGCAATATGTCGGGACTGACCGAGACGGCCGATAGGGTTCAAAACTATGACGAAGGCTCTCGGGAAGCTGGACGCCCTGCTAGGTGCAAGTGTCCCAAAAGTACAGGTCTGGATCCCAGAGGCGAAGCTGTCACAGAAATGCCGGTGCTGGCGGTCCCGATCACCGAGCCCATGTGTGGTGCGAAATCCCAAGCGGCAGCTCTTGGGGAAATTTTGACGCGGCGCCGGGCGCCTTCGCCCCAGGCCTGCGCTCAGGACCTACAAGTTCACCCTGGGCACCACATTCGGAGGCAATATGTCGGGAGTGACCGAGACGGCCGATAGGGTTCAAAACTATGACGAAGGCTCTAGGGAAGCTGGACGCCCTTCTAGGTGCAAGTGTCCCAAAAGTACAGGTCTGGATCCCAGAGGCGAAGCTGTCATAGAAATGCCGGTGCTGGCGGTCCCGATCACCGAGCCCATGTGTGGTGCGAAATCCAAAGCGGCAGCTTTTGGGGAAATTTTGATGCAGCGCCGGGCGCCTTCGCCCCGGGCCTGCACTCAGGACCTACAAGTTCACCCTGGGCACCACATTTGGAGGCAATATCTCGGGACTGACCGAGACGACCGATAGGGTTCAAAACTATGGCGAAGGCTCTCGGGAAGCTGGACGCCCTTCTAGGTGCAAGTGTCCCAAAAGTACAGGTCTGGATACCAGGGGCCGAGCTCCCAAAAAAATGCCGGTGCTGGCGGTCCCGATCACCGAGCCCATGTGTGGTGCGAAATCCCAAGCGGCAGCTCTTGGGGAAATTTTGACGCGGCGCCGGGCGCCTTCGCCCCGGGCCTGCGCTCAGGACCTACAAGTTCACCCTGGGCACCACATTTGGAGGCAAAATCTCTAGACTGACCAAGACGACCGATAGGGTTCAAAACTATGGTGGAGGCTCTAGGGAAGCTGGACGCCCTGCTAGGTGCGAGTGTCCCAAAAGTATAGGTCTGGATCCCAGAGGCGAAGCTATCACAGAAATGCCGGTGCTGGCGGTCCCGATCACCGAGCCCATGTGTGGTGCGAAATCCAAAGCGGCAGCTTTTGGGGAAATTTTGATGCAGCGCCGGGCGCCTTCGCCCCGGGCCTGCACTCAGGACCTACAAGTTCACCCTGGGCACCACATTTGGAGGCAATATCTCGGGACTGACCGAGACGACCGATAGGGTTCAAAACTATGGCGAAGGCTGTCGGGAAGCTGGACGCCCTTCTAGGTGCAAGTGTCCCAAAAGTACAGGTCTGGATACCAGGGGCCGAGCTCCCAAAAAAATGCCGGTGCTGGCGGTCCCGATCACCGAGCCCATGTGTGGTGCGAAATCCCAAGCGGCAGCTCTTGGGGAAATTTTGACGCGGCGCCGGGCGCCTTCGCCCCAGGCCTGCGCTCAGGACCTACAAGTTCACCCTGGGCACCACATTTGGAGGCAATATGTCGGGAATGACCGAGACGGCCGATAGGGTTCAAAACTATGATGAAGGCTCTCGGGAAGCTGCACGCCCTGCTAGGTGCAAGTGTCCCAAAAGTACAGGTCTGGATCCCAGAGGCGAAGCTGTCACAGAAATGCCGGTGCTGGCGGTCCCGATCACCGAGCCCATGTGTGGTGCGAAATCCCAAGCGGCAGCTCTTGGGGAAATTTTGACGCGGCGCCGGGCGCCTTCGCCCCAGGCCTGCGCTCAGGACCTACAAGTTCACCCTGGGCACCACATTCGGAGGCAATATGTCGGGACTGACCGAGACGGCCGATAGGGTTCAAAACTATGACGAAGGCTCTCGGGAAGCTGGACGCCCTGCTAGGTGCAAGTGTCCCAAAAGTACAGGTCTGGATCCCAGAGGCGAAGCTGTCACAGAAATGCCGGTGCTGGCGGTCCCGATCACCGAGCCCATGTGTGGTGCGAAATCCCAAGCGGCAGCTCTTGGGGAAATTTTGACGCGGCGCCGGGCGCCTTCGCCCCGGGCCTGCGCTCAGGACCTACAAGTTCACCCTGGGCACCACATTCGGAGGCAATATCTCTGGACTGACCGAGACGGCCGATAGGGTTCAAAACTATGGCGAAGGCTCTAGGGAAGCTGGACGCCCTGCTAGGTGCGAGTGTCCCAAAAGTACAGGTCTGGATCCCAGAGGCGAAGCTGTCACAGAAATGCCGGTGCTGGCGGTCCCGATCACCGAGCCCATGTGTGGTGCGAAATCCCAAGCGGCAGCTCTTGGGGAAATTTTGACGCGGCGCCGGGCGCCTTCGCCCCGGGCCTGCGCTCAGGACCTACAAGTTCACCCTGGGCACCACATTTGGAGGCAAAATCTCTAGACTGACCAAGACGACCGATAGGGTTCAAAACTATGGCGAAGGCTCTCGGGAAGCTGGACGCCCTTCTAGGTGCAAGTGTCCCAAAAGTACAGGTCTGGATACCAGGGGCCGAGCTCCCAAAAAAATGCCGGTGCTGGCGGTCCCGATCACCGAGCCCATGTGTGGTGCGAAATCCCAAGCGGCAGCTCTTGGGGAAATTTTGACGCGGCGCCGGGCGCCTTCGCCCCAGGCCTGCGCTCAGGACCTACAAGTTCACCCTGGGCACCACATTTGGAGGCAATATGTCGGGAATGACCGAGACGGCCGATAGGGTTCAAAACTATGATGAAGGCTCTCGGGAAGCTGCACGCCCTGCTAGGTGCAAGTGTCCCAAAAGTACAGGTCTGGATCCCAGAGGCGAAGCTGTCACAGAAATGCCGGTGCTGGCGGTCCCGATCACCGAGCCCATGTGTGGTGCGAAATCCCAAGCGGCAGCTCTTGGGGAAATTTTGACGCGGCGCCGGGCGCCTTCGCCCCGGGCCTGCGCTCAGGACCTACAAGTTCACCCTGGGCACCACATTCGGAGGCAATATGTCGGGAGTGACCGAGACGGCCGATAGGGTTCAAAACTATGGCGGAGGCTCTAGGGAAGCTGGACGCCCTTCTAGGTGCAAGTGTCCCAAAAGTACAGGTCTGGATCCCAGAGGCGAAGCTGTCATAGAAATGCCGGTGCTGGCGGTCCCGATCACCGAGCCCATGTGTGGTGCGAAATCCCAAGCGGCAGCTCTTGGGGAAATTTTGACGCGGCGCCGGGCGCCTTCGCCCCGGGCCTGCGCTCAGGACCTACAAGTTCACCCTGGGCACCACATTTGGAGGCAATATGTCGGGAATGACCGAGACGGCCGATAGGGTTCAAAACTATGGCGGAGGCTCTAGGGAAGCTGGACGCCCTTCTAGGTGCAAGTGTCCCAAAAGTACAGGTCTGGATCCCAGAGGCGAAGCTGTCATAGAAATGCCGGTGCTGGCGGTCCCGATTACCGAGCCCATGTGTGGTGCGAAATCCCAAGCGGCAGCTCTTGGGGAAATTTTGACGCGGCGCCGGGCGCCTTCGCCCCGGGCCTGCGCTCAGGACCTACAAGTTCACCCTGGGCACCACATTCGGAGGCAATATCTCGGGACTGACCGAGACGACCGATAGGGTTCAAAACTATGGCGAAGGCTCTAGGGAAGCTGGACGCCCTGCTAGGTGCAAGTGTCCCAAAAGTACAGGTCTGGATCCCAGAGGTGAAGCTGTCACAGAAATGCCGGTGCTGGCGGTCCCGATCACCGAGCCCATGTGTGGTGCGAAATCCCAAGCGGCAGCTCTTGGGGAAATTTTGACGCGGCGCCGGGCGCCTTCGCCCCGGGCCTGCGCTCAGGACCTACAAGTTCACCCTGGGCACCACATTTGGAGGCAAAATCTCTAGACTGACCAAGACGACCGATAGGGTTCAAAACTATGGCGGAGGCTCTAGGGAAGCTGGACGCCCTGCTAGCTGCGAGTGTCCCAAAAGTATAGGTCTGGATCCCAGAGGCGAAGCTATCACAGAAATGCCGGTGCTGGCGGTCCCGATCACCGAGCCCATGTGTGGTGCGAAATCCAAAGCGGCAGCTTTTGGGGAAATTTTGATGCAGCGCCGGGCGCCTTCGCCCCGGGCCTGCACTCAGGACCTACAAGTTCACCCTGGGCACCACATTTGGAGGCAATATCTCGGGACTGACCGAGACGACCGATAGGGTTCAAAACTATGGCGAAGGCTCTCGGGAAGCTGGACGCCCTTCTAGGTGCAAGTGTCCCAAAAGTACAGGTCTGGATACCAGGGGCCGAGCTCCCAAAAAAATGCCGGTGCTGGCGGTCCCGATCACCGAGCCCATGTGTGGTGCGAAATCCCAAGCGGCAGCTCTTGGGGAAATTTTGACGCGGCGCCGGGCGCCTTCGCCCCAGGCCTGCGCTCAGGACCTACAAGTTCACCCTGGGCACCACATTTGGAGGCAATATGTCGGGAATGACCGAGACGGCCGATAGGGTTCAAAACTATGATGAAGGCTCTCGGGAAGCTGCACACCCTGCTAGGTGCAAGTGTCCCAAAAGTACAGGTCTGGATCCCAGAGGCGAAGCTGTCACAGAAATGCCGGTGCTGGCGGTCCCGATCACCGAGCCCATGTGTGGTGCGAAATCCCAAGCGGCAGCTCTTGGTGAAATTTTGACGCGGCGCCGGGCGCCTTCGCCCCAGGCCTGCGCTCAGGACCTACAAGTTCACCCTGGGCACCACATTCGGAGGCAATATGTCGGGACTGACCGAGACGGCCGATAGGGTTCAAAACTATGACGAAGGCTCTCGGGAAGCTGGACGCCCTGCTAGGTGCAAGTGTCCCAAAAGTACAGGTCTGGATCCCAGAGGCGAAGCTGTCACAGAAATGCCGGTGCTGGCGGTCCCGATCACCGAGCCCATGTGTGGTGCGAAATCCCAAGCGGCAGCTCTTGGGGAAATTTTGACGCGGCGCCGGGCGCCTTCGCCCCAGGCCTGCGCTCAGGACCTACAAGTTCACCCTGGGCACCACATTCGGAGGCAATATGTCGGGAGTGACCGAGACGGCCGATAGGGTTCAAAACTATGACGAAGGCTCTAGGGAAGCTGGACGCCCTTCTAGGTGCAAGTGTCCCAAAAGTACAGGTCTGGATCCCAGAGGCGAAGCTGTCATAGAAATGCCGGTGCTGGCGGTCCCGATCACCGAGCCCATGTGTGGTGCGAAATCCAAAGCGGCAGCTTTTGGGGAAATTTTGATGCAGCGCCGGGCGCCTTCGCCCCGGGCCTGCACTCAGGACCTACAAGTTCACCCTGGGCACCACATTTGGAGGCAATATCTCGGGACTGACCGAGACGACCGATAGGGTTCAAAACTATGGCGAAGGCTCTCGGGAAGCTGGACGCCCTTCTAGGTGCAAGTGTCCCAAAAGTACAGGTCTGGATACCAGGGGCCGAGCTCCCAAAAAAATGCCGGTGCTGGCGGTCCCGATCACCGAGCCCATGTGTGGTGCGAAATCCCAAGCGGCAGCTCTTGGGGAAATTTTGACGCGGCGCCGGGCGCCTTCGCCCCGGGCCTGCGCTCAGGACCTACAAGTTCACCCTGGGCACCACATTTGGAGGCAAAATCTCTAGACTGACCAAGACGACCGATAGGGTTCAAAACTATGGTGGAGGCTCTAGGGAAGCTGGACGCCCTGCTAGGTGCGAGTGTCCCAAAAGTATAGGTCTGGATCCCAGAGGCGAAGCTATCACAGAAATGCCGGTGCTGGCGGTCCCGATCACCGAGCCCATGTGTGGTGCGAAATCCAAAGCGGCAGCTTTTGGGGAAATTTTGATGCAGCGCCGGGCGCCTTCGCCCCGGGCCTGCACTCAGGACCTACAAGTTCACCCTGGGCACCACATTTGGAGGCAATATCTCGGGACTGACCGAGACGACCGATAGGGTTCAAAACTATGGCGAAGGCTGTCGGGAAGCTGGACGCCCTTCTAGGTGCAAGTGTCCCAAAAGTACAGGTCTGGATACCAGGGGCCGAGCTCCCAAAAAAATGCCGGTGCTGGCGGTCCCGATCACCGAGCCCATGTGTGGTGCGAAATCCCAAGCGGCAGCTCTTGGGGAAATTTTGACGCGGCGCCGGGCGCCTTCGCCCCAGGCCTGCGCTCAGGACCTACAAGTTCACCCTGGGCACCACATTTGGAGGCAATATGTCGGGAATGACCGAGACGGCCGATAGGGTTCAAAACTATGATGAAGGCTCTCGGGAAGCTGCACGCCCTGCTAGGTGCAAGTGTCCCAAAAGTACAGGTCTGGATCCCAGAGGCGAAGCTGTCACAGAAATGCCGGTGCTGGCGGTCCCGATCACCGAGCCCATGTGTGGTGCGAAATCCCAAGCGGCAGCTCTTGGGGAAATTTTGACGCGGCGCCGGGCGCCTTCGCCCCAGGCCTGCGCTCAGGACCTACAAGTTCACCCTGGGCACCACATTCGGAGGCAATATGTCGGGACTGACCGAGACGGCCGATAGGGTTCAAAACTATGACGAAGGCTCTCGGGAAGCTGGACGCCCTGCTAGGTGCAAGTGTCCCAAAAGTACAGGTCTGGATCCCAGAGGCGAAGCTGTCACAGAAATGCCGGTGCTGGCGGTCCCGATCACCGAGCCCATGTGTGGTGCGAAATCCCAAGCGGCAGCTCTTGGGGAAATTTTGACGCGGCGCCGGGCGCCTTCGCCCCGGGCCTGCGCTCAGGACCTACAAGTTCACCCTGGGCACCACATTCGGAGGCAATATCTCTGGACTGACCGAGACGGCCGATAGGGTTCAAAACTATGGCGAAGGCTCTAGGGAAGCTGGACGCCCTGCTAGGTGCGAGTGTCCCAAAAGTACAGGTCTGGATCCCAGAGGCGAAGCTGTCACAGAAATGCCGGTGCTGGCGGTCCCGATCACCGAGCCCATGTGTGGTGCGAAATCCCAAGCGGCAGCTCTTGGGGAAATTTTGACGCGGCGCCGGGCGCCTTCGCCCCGGGCCTGCGCTCAGGACCTACAAGTTCACCCTGGGCACCACATTTGGAGGCAAAATCTCTAGACTGACCAAGACGACCGATAGGGTTCAAAACTATGGCGAAGGCTCTCGGGAAGCTGGACGCCCTTCTAGGTGCAAGTGTCCCAAAAGTACAGGTCTGGATACCAGGGGCCGAGCTCCCAAAAAAATGCCGGTGCTGGCGGTCCCGATCACCGAGCCCATGTGTGGTGCGAAATCCCAAGCGGCAGCTCTTGGGGAAATTTTGACGCGGCGCCGGGCGCCTTCGCCCCAGGCCTGCGCTCAGGACCTACAAGTTCACCCTGGGCACCACATTTGGAGGCAATATGTCGGGAATGACCGAGACGGCCGATAGGGTTCAAAACTATGATGAAGGCTCTCGGGAAGCTGCACGCCCTGCTAGGTGCAAGTGTCCCAAAAGTACAGGTCTGGATCCCAGAGGCGAAGCTGTCACAGAAATGCCGGTGCTGGCGGTCCCGATCACCGACCCCATGTGTGGTGCGAAATCCCAAGCGGCAGCTCTTGGGGAAATTTTGACGCGGCGCCGGGCGCCTTCGCCCCGGGCCTGCGCTCAGGACCTACAAGTTCACCCTGGGCACCACATTCGGAGGCAATATGTCGGGAGTGACCGAGACGGCCGATAGGGTTCAAAACTATGGCGGAGGCTCTAGGGAAGCTGGACGCCCTTCTAGGTGCAAGTGTCCCAAAAGTACAGGTCTGGATCCCAGAGGCGAAGCTGTCATAGAAATGCCGGTGCTGGCGGTCCCGATCACCGAGCCCATGTGTGGTGCGAAATCCCAAGCGGCAGCTCTTGGGGAAATTTTGACGCGGCGCCGGGCGCCTTCGCCCCGGGCCTGCGCTCAGGACCTACAAGTTCACCCTGGGCACCACATTCGGAGGCAATATCTCGGGACTGACCGAGACGACCGATAGGGTTCAAAACTATGGCGAAGGCTCTAGGGAAGCTGGACGCCCTGCTAGGTGCAAGTGTCCCAAAAGTACAGGTCTGGATCCCAGAGGTGAAGCTGTCACAGAAATGCCGGTGCTGGCGGTCCCGATCACCGAGCCCATGTGTGGTGCGAAATCCCAAGCGGCAGCTCTTGGGGAAATTTTGACGCGGCGCCGGGCGCCTTCGCCCCGGGCCTGCGCTCAGGACCTACAAGTTCACCCTGGGCACCACATTTGGAGGCAAAATCTCTAGACTGACCAAGACGACCGATAGGGTTCAAAACTATGGTGGAGGCTCTAGGGAAGCTGGACGCCCTGCTAGGTGCGAGTGTCCCAAAAGTATAGGTCTGGATCCCAGAGGCGAAGCTATCACAGAAATGCCGGTGCTGGCGGTCCCGATCACCGAGCCCATGTGTGGTGCGAAATCCAAAGCGGCAGCTTTTGGGGAAATTTTGATGCAGCGCCGGGCGCCTTCGCCCCGGGCCTGCACTCAGGACCTACAAGTTCACCCTGGGCACCACATTTGGAGGCAATATCTCGGGACTGACCGAGACGACCGATAGGGTTCAAAACTATGGCGAAGGCTCTCGGGAAGCTGGACGCCCTTCTAGGTGCAAGTGTCCCAAAAGTACAGGTCTGGATACCAGGGGCCGAGCTCCCAAAAAAATGCCGGTGCTGGCGGTCCCGATCACCGAGCCCATGTGTGGTGCGAAATCCCAAGCGGCAGCTCTTGGGGAAATTTTGACGCGGCGCCGGGCGCCTTCGCCCCAGGCCTGCGCTCAGGACCTACAAGTTCACCCTGGGCACCACATTTGGAGGCAATATGTCGGGAATGACCGAGACGGCCGATAGGGTTCAAAACTATGATGAAGGCTCTCGGGAAGCTGCACGCCCTGCTAGGTGCAAGTGTCCCAAAAGTACAGGTCTGGATCCCAGAGGCGAAGCTGTCACAGAAATGCCGGTGCTGGCGGTCCCGATCACCGAGCCCATGTGTGGTGCGAAATCCCAAGCGGCAGCTCTTGGGGAAATTTTGACGCGGCGCCGGGCGCCTTCGCCCCAGGCCTGCGCTCAGGACCTACAAGTTCACCCTGGGCACCACATTCGGAGGCAATATGTCGGGACTGACCGAGACGGCCGATAGGGTTCAAAACTATGACGAAGGCTCTCGGGAAGCTGGACGCCCTGCTAGGTGCAAGTGTCCCAAAAGTACAGGTCTGGATCCCAGAGGCGAAGCTGTCACAGAAATGCCGGTGCTGGCGGTCCCGATCACCGAGCCCATGTGTGGTGCGAAATCCCAAGCGGCAGCTCTTGGGGAAATTTTGACGCGGCGCCGGGCGCCTTCGCCCCGGGCCTGCGCTCAGGACCTACAAGTTCACCCTGGGCACCACATTCGGAGGCAATATCTCTGGACTGACCGAGACGACCGATAGGGTTCAAAACTATGGCGAAGGCTCTAGGGAAGCTGGACGCCCTGCTAGGTGCAAGTGTCCCAAAAGTACAGGTCTGGATCCCAGAGGCGAAGCTGTCACAGAAATGCCGGTGCTGGCGGTCCCGATCACCGAGCCCATGTGTGGTGCGAAATCCCAAGCGGCAGCTCTTGGGGAAATTTTGACGCGGCGCCGGGCGCCTTCGCCCCGGGCCTGCGCTCAGGACCTACAAGTTCACCCTGGGCACCACATTCGGAGGCAATATCTCTGGACTGACCGAGACGACCGATAGGGTTCAAAACTATGGCGAAGGCTCTAGGGAAGCTGGACGCCCTGCTAGGTGCAAGTGTCCCAAAAGTACAGGTCTGGATCCCAGAGGCGAAGCTGTCACAGAAATGCCGGTGCTGGCGGTCCCGATCACCGAGCCCATGTGTGGTGCGAAATCCCAAGCGGCAGCTCTTGGGGAAATTTTGACGCGGCGCCGGGCGCCTTCGCCCCGGGCCTGCGCTCAGGACCTACAAGTTCACCCTGGGCACCACATTTGGAGGCAAAATCTCTAGACTGACCAAGACGACCGATAGGGTTCAAAACTATGGCGGAGGCTCTAGGGAAGCTGGACGCCCTGCTAGCTGCGAGTGTCCCAAAAGTATAGGTCTGGATCCCAGAGGCGAAGCTATCACAGAAATGCCGGTGCTGGCGGTCCCGATCACCGAGCCCATGTGTGGTGCGAAATCCAAAGCGGCAGCTTTTGGGGAAATTTTGATGCAGCGCCGGGCGCCTTCGCCCCGGGCCTGCACTCAGGACCTACAAGTTCACCCTGGGCACCACATTTGGAGGCAATATCTCGGGACTGACCGAGACGACCGATAGGGTTCAAAACTATGGCGAAGGCTCTCGGGAAGCTGGACGCCCTTCTAGGTGCAAGTGTCCCAAAAGTACAGGTCTGGATACCAGGGGCCGAGCTCCCAAAAAAATGCCGGTGCTGGCGGTCCCGATCACCGAGCCCATGTGTGGTGCGAAATCCCAAGCGGCAGCTCTTGGGGAAATTTTGACGCGGCGCCGGGCGCCTTCGCCCCAGGCCTGCGCTCAGGACCTACAAGTTCACCCTGGGCACCACATTCGGAGGCAATATGTCGGGACTGACCGAGACGGCCGATAGGGTTCAAAACTATGACGAAGGCTCTCGGGAAGCTGGACGCCCTGCTAGGTGCAAGTGTCCCAAAAGTACAGGTCTGGATCCCAGAGGCGAAGCTGTCACAGAAATGCCGGTGCTGGCGGTCCCGATCACCGAGCCCATGTGTGGTGCGAAATCCCAAGCGGCAGCTCTTGGGGAAATTTTGACGCGGCGCCGGGCGCCTTCGCCCCGGGCCTGCGCTCAGGACCTACAAGTTCACCCTGGGCACCACATTCGGAGGCAATATCTCTGGACTGACCGAGACGGCCGATAGGGTTCAAAACTATGACGAAGGCTCTAGGGAAGCTGGACGCCCTTCTAGGTGCAAGTGTCCCAAAAGTACAGGTCTGGATCCCAGAGGCGAAGCTGTCACAGAAATGCCGGTGCTGGCGGTCCCGATCACCGAGCCCATGTGTGGTGCGAAATCCCAAGCGGCAGCTCTTGGGGAAATTTTGACGCGGCGCCGGGCGCCTTCGCCCCGGGCCTGCGCTCAGGACCTACAAGTTCACCCTGGGCACCACATTTGGAGGCAATATGTCGGGAATGACCGAGACGACCGATAGGGTTCAAAACTATGGCGAAGGCTCTCGGGAAGCTGGACGCCCTTCTAGGTGCAAGTGTCCCAAAAGTACAGGTCTGGATACCAGGGGCCGAGCTCCCAAAAAAATGCCGGTGCTGGCGGTCCCGATCACCGAGCCCATGTGTGGTGCGAAATCCCAAGCGGCAGCTCTTGGGGAAATTTTGACGCGGCGCCGGGCGCCTTCGCCCCGGGCCTGCGCTCAGGACCTACAAGTTCACCCTGGGCACCACATTCGGAGGCAATATCTCGGGACTGACCGAGACGACCGATAGGGTTCAAAACTATGGCGAAGGCTCTAGGGAAGCTGGACGCCCTGCTAGGTGCAAGTGTCCCAAAAGTACAGGTCTGGATCCCAGGGGTGAAGCTGTCACAGAAATGCCGGTGCTGGCGGTCCCGATCACCGAGCCCATGTGTGGTGCGAAATCCCAAGCGGCAGCTCTTGGGGAAATTTTGACGCATCGCCGGGCGCCTTCGCCCCGGGCCTGCGCTCAGGACCTACAAGTTCACCCTGGGCACCACATTTGGAGGCAAAATCTCTAGACTGACCAAGACGACCGATAGGGTTCAAAACTATGGCGGAGGCTCTAGGGAAGCTGGACGCCCTGCTAGGTGCGATTGTCCCAAAAGTATAGGTCTGGATCCCAGAGGCGAAGCTATCACAGAAATGCCGGTGCTGGCGGTCCCGATCACCGAGCCCATGTGTGGTGCGAAATCCAAAGCGGCAGCTTTTGGGGAAATTTTGATGCAGCGCCGGGCGCCTTCGCCCCGGGCCTGCACTCAGGACCTACAAGTTCACCCTGGGCACCACATTTGGAGGCAATATCTCGGGACTGACCGAGACGACCGATAGGGTTCAAAACTATGGCGAAGGCTCTCGGGAAGCTGGACGCCCTTCTAGGTGCAAGTGTCCCAAAAGTACAGGTCTGGATACCAGGGGCCGAGCTCCCAAAAAAATGCCGGTGCTGGCGGTCCCGATCACCGAGCCCATGTGTGGTGCGAAATCCCAAGCGGCAGCTCTTGGGGAAATTTTGACGCGGCGCCGGGCGCCTTCGCCCCGGGCCTGCGCTCAGGACCTACAAGTTCACCCTGGGCACCACATTCGGAGGCAATATCTCTGGACTGACCGAGACGGCCGATAGGGTTCAAAACTATGACGAAGGCTCTAGGGAAGCTGGACGCCCTTCTAGGTGCAAGTGTCCCAAAAGTACAGGTCTGGATCCCAGAGGCGAAGCTGTCACAGAAATGCCGGTGCTGGCGGTCCCGATCACCGAGCCCATGTGTGGTGCGAAATCCCAAGCGGCAGCTCTTGGGGAAATTTTGACGCGGCGCCGGGCGCCTTCGCCCCGGGCCTGCGCTCAGGACCTACAAGTTCACCCTGGGCACCACATTTGGAGGCAATATGTCGGGAATGACCGAGACGACCGATAGGGTTCAAAACTATGGCGAAGGCTCTCGGGAAGCTGGACGCCCTTCTAGGTGCAAGTGTCCCAAAAGTACAGGTCTGGATACCAGGGGCCGAGCTCCCAAAAAAATGCCGGTGCTGGCGGTCCCGATCACCGAGCCCATGTGTGGTGCGAAATCCCAAGCGGCAGCTCTTGGGGAAATTTTGACGCGGCGCCGGGCGCCTTCGCCCCAGGCCTGCGCTCAGGACCTACAAGTTCACCCTGGGCACCACATTTGGAGGCAATATGTCGGGAATGACCGAGACGGCCGATAGGGTTCAAAACTATGATGAAGGCTCTCGGGAAGCTGCACGCCCTGCTAGGTGCAAGTGTCCCAAAAGTACAGGTCTGGATCCCAGAGGCGAAGCTGTCACAGAAATGCCGGTGCTGGCGGTCCCGATCACCGAGCCCATGTGTGGTGCGAAATCCCAAGCGGCAGCTCTTGGGGAAATTTTGACGCGGCGCCGGGCGCCTTCGCCCCAGGCCTGCGCTCAGGACCTACAAGTTCACCCTGGGCACCACATTCGGAGGCAATATGTCGGGACTGACCGAGACGGCCGATAGGGTTCAAAACTATGACGAAGGCTCTCGGGAAGCTGGACGCCCTGCTAGGTGCAAGTGTCCCAAAAGAACAGGTCTGGATACCAGAGGCGAAGCTGTCACAGAAATGCCGGTGCTGGCGGTCCCGATCACCGAGCCCATGTGTGGTGCGAAATCCCAAGCGGCAGCTCTTGGGGAAATTTTGACGCGGCGCCGGGCCCCTTCGCCCCAGGCCTGCGCTCAGGACCTACAAGTTCACCCTGGGCACCACATTCGGAGGCAATATGTCGGGAGTGACCGAGACGGCCGATAGGGTTCAAAACTATGGCGGAGGCTCTAGGGAAGCTGGACGCCCTTCTAGGTGCAAGTGTCCCAAAAGTACAGGTCTGGATCCCAGAGGCGAAGCTGTCATAGAAATGCCGGTGCTGGCGGTCCCGATTACCGAGCCCATGTGTGGTGCGAAATCCCAAGCGGCAGCTCTTGGGGAAATTTTGACGCGGCGCCGGGCGCCTTCGCCCCGGGCCTGCGCTCAGGACCTACAAGTTCACCCTGGGCACCACATTCGGAGGCAATATCTCGGGACTGACCGAGACGACCGATAGGGTTCAAAACTATGGCGAAGGCTCTAGGGAAGCTGGACGCCCTGCTAGGTGCAAGTGTCCCAAAAGTACAGGTCTGGATCCCAGAGGTGAAGCTGTCACAGAAATGCCGGTGCTGGCGGTCCCGATCACCGAGCCCATGTGTGGTGCGAAATCCCAAGCGGCAGCTCTTGGGGAAATTTTGACGCGGCGCCGGGCGCCTTCGCCCCGGGCCTGCGCTCAGGACCTACAAGTTCACCCTGGGCACCACATTTGGAGGCAAAATCTCTAGACTGACCAAGACGACCGATAGGGTTCAAAACTATGGCGGAGGCTCTAGGGAAGCTGGACGCCCTGCTAGCTGCGAGTGTCCCAAAAGTATAGGTCTGGATCCCAGAGGCGAAGCTATCACAGAAATGCCGGTGCTGGCGGTCCCGATCACCGAGCCCATGTGTGGTGCGAAATCCAAAGCGGCAGCTTTTGGGGAAATTTTGATGCAGCGCCGGGCGCCTTCGCCCCGGGCCTGCACTCAGGACCTACAAGTTCACCCTGGGCACCACATTTGGAGGCAATATCTCGGGACTGACCGAGACGACCGATAGGGTTCAAAACTATGGCGAAGGCTCTCGGGAAGCTGGACGCCCTTCTAGGTGCAAGTGTCCCAAAAGTACAGGTCTGGATACCAGGGGCCGAGCTCCCAAAAAAATGCCGGTGCTGGCGGTCCCGATCACCGAGCCCATGTGTGGTGCGAAATCCCAAGCGGCAGCTCTTGGGGAAATTTTGACGCGGCGCCGGGCGCCTTCGCCCCAGGCCTGCGCTCAGGACCTACAAGTTCACCCTGGGCACCACATTTGGAGGCAATATGTCGGGAATGACCGAGACGGCCGATAGGGTTCAAAACTATGATGAAGGCTCTCGGGAAGCTGCACACCCTGCTAGGTGCAAGTGTCCCAAAAGTACAGGTCTGGATCCCAGAGGCGAAGCTGTCACAGAAATGCCGGTGCTGGCGGTCCCGATCACCGAGCCCATGTGTGGTGCGAAATCCCAAGCGGCAGCTCTTGGGGAAATTTTGACGCGGCGCCGGGCGCCTTCGCCCCAGGCCTGCGCTCAGGACCTACAAGTTCACCCTGGGCACCACATTCGGAGGCAATATGTCGGGACTGACCGAGACGGCCGATAGGGTTCAAAACTATGACGAAGGCTCTCGGGAAGCTGGACGCCCTGCTAGGTGCAAGTGTCCCAAAAGTACAGGTCTGGATCCCAGAGGCGAAGCTGTCACAGAAATGCCGGTGCTGGCGGTCCCGATCACCGAGCCCATGTGTGGTGCGAAATCCCAAGCAGCAGCTCTTGGGGAAATTTTGACGCGGCGCCGGGCGCCTTCGCCCCAGGCCTGCGCTCAGGACCTACAAGTTCACCCTGGGCACCACATTCGGAGGCAATATGTCGGGAGTGACCGAGACGGCCGATAGGGTTCAAAACTATGACGAAGGCTCTAGGGAAGCTGGACGCCCTTCTAGGTGCAAGTGTCCCAAAAGTACAGGTCTGGATCCCAGAGGCGAAGCTGTCATAGAAATGCCGGTGCTGGCGGTCCCGATCACCGAGCCCATGTGTGGTGCGAAATCCAAAGCGGCAGCTTTTGGGGAAATTTTGATGCAGCGCCGGGCGCCTTCGCCCCGGGCCTGCACTCAGGACCTACAAGTTCACCCTGGGCACCACATTTGGAGGCAATATCTCGGGACTGACCGAGACGACCGATAGGGTTCAAAACTATGGCGAAGGCTCTCGGGAAGCTGGACGCCCTTCTAGGTGCAAGTGTCCCAAAAGTACAGGTCTGGATACCAGGGGCCGAGCTCCCAAAAAAATGCCGGTGCTGGCGGTCCCGATCACCGAGCCCATGTGTGGTGCGAAATCCCAAGCGGCAGCTCTTGGGGAAATTTTGACGCGGCGCCGGGCGCCTTCGCCCCAGGCCTGCGCTTAGGACCTACAAGTTCACCCTGGGCACCACATTTGGAGGCAATATGTCGGGAATGACCGAGACGGCCGATAGGGTTCAAAACTATGATGAAGGCTCTCGGGAAGCTGCACGCCCTGCTAGGTGCAAGTGTCCCAAAAGTACAGGTCTGGATCCCAGAGGCGAAGCTGTCACAGAAATGCCGGTGCTGGCGGTCCCGATCACCGAGCCCATGTGTGGTGCGAAATCCCAAGCGGCAGCTCTTGGGGAAATTTTGACGCGGCGCCGGGTGCCTTCGCCCCAGGCCTGCGCTCAGGACCTACAAGTTCACCCTGGGCACCACATTCGGAGGCAATATGTCGGGACTGACCGAGACGGCCGATAGGGTTCAAAACTATGACGAAGGCTCTCGGGAAGCTGGACGCCCTGCTAGGTGCAAGTGTCCCAAAAGAACAGGTCTGGATACCAGAGGCGAAGCTGTCACAGAAATGCCGGTGCTGGCGGTCCCGATCACCGAGCCCATGTGTGGTGCGAAATCCCAAGCGGCAGCTCTTGGGGAAATTTTGACGCGGCGCCGGGCGCCTTCGCCCCAGGCCTGCGCTCAGGACCTACAAGTTCACCCTGGGCACCACATTCGGAGGCAATATGTCGGGAGTGACCGAGACGGCCGATAGGGTTCAAAACTATGACGAAGGCTCTAGGGAAGCTGGACGCCCTTCTAGGTGCAAGTGTCCCAAAAGTACAGGTCTGGATCCCAGAGGCGAAGCTGTCATAGAAATGCCGGTGCTGGCGGTCCCGATCACCGAGCCCATGTGTGGTGCGAAATCCCAAGCGGCAGCTCTTGGGGAAATTTTGACGCGGCGCCGGGCGCCTTCGCCCCGGGCCTGCGCTCAGGACCTACAAGTTCACCCTGGGCACCACATTTGGAGGCAATATCTCTGGACTGACCAAGACGACCGATAGGGTTCAAAACTATGGCGGAGGCTATAGGGAAGCTGGACGCCCTGCTAGGTGCAAGTGTCCCAAAAGTACAGGTCTGGATCCAGGGGCGAAGCTGTCACAGAAATGCCGGTGCTGGCGGTCCCGATCACCGAGCCCATGTGTGGTGCGAAATCCCAAGCGGCAGCTCTTGGGGAAATTTTGACGCGGCGCCGGGCGCCTTCGCCCCAGGCCTGCGCTCAGGACCTACAAGTTCACCCTGGGCACCACATTTGGAGGCAATATGTCGGGAATGACCGAGACGGCCGATAGGGTTCAAAACTATGATGAAGGCTCTCGGGAAGCTGCACGCCCTGCTAGGTGCAAGTGTCCCAAAAGTACAGGTCTGGATCCCAGAGGCGAAGCTGTCACAGAAATGCCGGTGCTGGCGGTCCCGATCACCGAGCCCATGTGTGGTGCGAAATCCCAAGCGGCAGCTCTTGGGGAAATTTTGACGCGGCGCCGGGCGCCTTCTCCCCGGGCCTGCGCTCAGGACCTACAAGTTCACCCTGGGCACCACATTCGGAGGCAATATCTCTGGACTGACCGAGACGACCGATAGGGTTCAAAACTATGGCGAAGGCTCTAGGGAAGCTGGACGCCCTGCTAGGTGCAAGTGTCCCAAAAGTACAGGTCTGGATCCCAGAGGCGAAGCTGTCACAGAAATGCCGGTGCTGGCGGTCCCGATCACCGAGCCCATGTGTGGTGCGAAATCCCAAGCGGCAGCTCTTGGGGAAATTTTGACGCGGCGCCGGGCGCCTTCGCCCCGGGCCTGCGCTCAGGACCTAAAAGTTCACCCTGGGCACCACATTTGGAGGCAAAATCTCTAGACTGACCAAGACGACCGATAGGGTTCAAAACTATGGCGGAGGCTCTAGGGAAGCTGGACGCCCTGCTAGCTGCGAGTGTCCCAAAAGTATAGGTCTGGATCCCAGAGGCGAAGCTATCACAGAAATGCCGGTGCTGGCGGTCCCGATCACCGAGCCCATGTGTGGTGCGAAATCCAAAGCGGCAGCTTTTGGGGAAATTTTGATGCAGCGCCGGGCGCCTTCGCCCCGGGCCTGCACTCAGGACCTACAAGGTTCACCCTGGGCACCACATTCGGAGGCAATATGTCGGGACTGACCGAGACGGCCGATAGGGTTCAAAACTATGACGAAGGCTCTAGGGAAGCTGGACGCCCTTCTAGGTGCAAGTGTCCCAAAAGTACAGGTCTGGATCCCAGAGGCGAAGCTGTCATAGAAATGCCGGTGCTGGCGGTCCCGATCACCGAGCCCATGTGTGGTGCGAAATCCCAAGCGGCAGCTCTTGGGGAAATTTTGACGCGGCGCCGGGCGCCTTCGCCCCGGGCCTGCGCTCAGGACCTACAAGTTCACCCTGGGCACCACATTCGGAGGCAATATCTCGGGACTGACCGAGACGACCGATAGGGATCAAAACTATGGCGGAGGCTCTAGGGAAGCTGGACGCCCTGCTAGGTGCGAGTGTCCCAAAAGTACAGGTCTGGATCCCAGAGGCGAAGCTGTCACAGAAATGCCGGTGCTGGCGGTCCCGATCACCGAGCCCATGTGTGGTGCGAAATCCCAAGCGGCAGCTCTTGGGGAAATTTTGACGCGGCGCCGGGCGCCTTCGCCCCAGGCCTGCGCTCAGTACCTAAAAGTTCACCCTGGGCACCACATTTGGAGGCAAAATCTCTGGACTGACCAAGACGACCGATAGGGTTCAAAACTATGGCGGAGGCTCTAGGGAAGCTGGACGCCCTGCTAGGTGCAAGTGTCCCAAAAGTACAGGTCTG
>NW_028288875.1:0-26027 GCF_059628265.1 Tinamus guttatus | reverse complement strand
AGGTTCCTTGGTGTTTTCTGCGAAACGCTTTAGCAGCCCGTTGGTGCTAGTATGGAGTCAGGGGATGGATGAAGCGGAGAGCCCCGTTTGGAGTGAGGCTGCAAAGGGCATGCCAAGAGAAGTGTTTTGCTGTGCCAAGACTCGTGCTGCGCACGCTTTGTGCTTGGAGTGAGAAACAGGTTCCTTGGTGTTTTCTGCGAAACGCTTTAGCAGCCCGTTGGTGCTAGTATGGAGTCAGGGGATGGATGAAGCGGAGAGCCCCGTTTGGAGTGAAGCTGCAAAGGGCATGCCAAAGGAAGTGTTTTGCTGTGCCAAGACTCGTGCTGCGCACGCTTTGTGCTTGGAGTGAGAAACAGGTTCCTTGGTGTTTTCTGCGAAACGCTTTAGCAGCCCGTTGGTGCTAGTATGGAGTCAGGGGATGGATGAAGCGGAGAGCCCCGTTTGGAGTGAGGCTGCAAAGGGCATGCCAAAGGAAGTGTTTTGCTGTGCCAAGACTCGTGCTGCGCACGCTTTGTGCTTGGAGTGAGAAACAGGTTCCTTGGTGTTTTCTGCGAAACGCTTTAGCAGCCCGTTGGTGCTAGTATGGAGTCAGGGGATGGATGAAGCGGAGAGCCCCGTTTGGAGTGAGGCTGCAAAGGGCATGCCAAAGGAAATGTTTTGCTGTGCCAAGACTCGTGCTGCGCACGCTTTGTGCTTGGAGTGAGAAACAGGTTCCTTGGTGTTTTCTGCGAAACGCTTTAGCAGCCCGTTGGTGCTAGTATGGAGTCAGGGGATGGATGAAGCGGAGAGCCCCGTTTGGAGTGAGGCTGCAAAGGGCATGCCAAAGGAAGTGTTTTGCTGTGCCAAGACTCGTGCTGCGCACGCTTTGTGCTTGGAGTGAGAAACAGGTTCCTTGGTGTTTTCTGCGAAACGCTTTAGCAGCCCGTTGGTGCTAGTATGGAGTCAGGGGATGGATGAAGCGGAGAGCCCCGTTTGGAGTGAGACTGCAAAGGGCATGCCAAAGGAAGTGTTTTGCTGTGCCAAGACTCGTGCTGTGCACGCTTTGTGGTTGGAGTGAGAAACAGGTTCCTTGGTGTTTTCTGCGAAACGCTTTAGCAGCCCGTTGGTGCTAGTATGGAGTCAGGGGATGGATGAAGCGGAGAGCCCCGTTTGGAGTGAGGCTGCAAAGGGCATGCCAAAGGAAGTGTTTTGCTGTGCCAAGACTCGTGCTGCGCACGCTTTGTGCTTGGAGTGAGAAACAGGTTCCTTGGTGTTTTCTGCGAAACGCTTTAGCAGCCCGTTGGTGCTAGTATGGAGTCAGGGGATGGATGAAGCGGAGAGCCCCGTTTGGAGTGAGGCTGCAAAGGGCATGCCAAAGGAAGTGTTTTGCTGTGCCAAGACTCGTGCTGCGCACGCTTTGTGCTTGGAGTGAGAAACAGGTTCCTTGGTGTTTTCTGCGAAACGCTTTAGCAGCCCGTTGGTGCTAGTATGGAGTCAGGGGATGGATGAAGCGGAGAGCCCCGTTTGGAGTGAGGCTGCAAAAGGCATGCCAAAGGAAGTGTTTTGCTGTGCCAAGACTCGTGCTGTGCACGCTTTGTGCTTGGAGTGAGAAACAGGTTCCTTGGTGTTTTCTGCGAAACGCTTTAGCAGCCCGTTGGTGCTAGTATGGAGTCAGGGGATGGATGAAGCGGAGAGCCCCGTTTGGAGTGAGGCTGCAAAAGACATGCCAAAGGAAGTGTTTTGCTGTGCCAAGACTCGTGCTGCGCACGCTTTGTGCTTGGAGTGAGAAACAGGTTCCTTGGTGTTTTCTGCGAAACGCTTTAGCAGCCCGTTGGTGCTAGTATGGAGTCAGGGGATGGATGAAGCGGAGAGCCCCGTTTGGAGTGAGGCTGCAAAGGGCATGCCAAAGGAAGTGTTTTGCTGTGCCAAGACTCGTGCTGCGCACGCTTTGTGCTTGGAGTGAGAAACAGGTTCCTTGGTGTTTTCTGCGAAACGCTTTAGCAGCCCGTTGGTGCTAGTATGGAGTCAGGGGATGGATGAAGCGGAGAGCCCCGTTTGGAGTGAGGCTGCAAAGGGCATGCCAAGAGAAGTGTTTTGCTGTGCCAAGACTCGTGCTGCGCACGCTTTGTGCTTGGAGTGAGAAACAGGTTCCTTGGTGTTTTCTGCGAAACGCTTTAGCAGCCCGTTGGTGCTAGTATGGAGTCAGGGGATGGATGAAGCGGAGAGCCCCGTTTGGAGTGAGGCTGCAAAGGGCATGCCAAAGGAAGTGTTTTGCTGTGCCAAGACTCGTGCTGCGCACGCTTTGTGCTTGGAGTGAGAAACAGGTTCCTTGGTGCTTTCTGCGAAACGCTTTAGCAGGCCGTTGGTGCTAGTATGGAGTCAGGGGATGGATGAAGCGGAGAGCCCCGTTTGGAGTGAGGCTGCAAAGGGCATGCCAAAGGAAGTGTTTTGCTGTGCCAAGACTCGTGCTGCGCACGCTTTGTGCTTGGAGTGAGAAACAGGTTCCTTGGTGTTTTCTGCGAAACGCTTTAGCAGCCCGTTGGTGCTAGTATGGAGTCAGGGGATGGATGAAGCGGAGAGCCCCGTTTGGAGTGAGGCTGCAAACGGCATGCCAAGGGAAGTGTTTTGCTGTGCCAAGACTCGTGCTGCGCACGCTTTGTGCTTGGAGTGAGAAACAGGTTCCTTGGTGTTTTCTGCGAAACGCTTTAGCAGCCCGTTGGTGCTAGTATGGAGTCAGGGGATGGATGAAGCGGAGAGCCCCGTTTGGAGTGAGGCTGCAAAGGGCATGCCAAAGGAAGTGTTTTGCTGTGCCAAGACTCGTGCTGCGCACGCTTTGTGCTTGGAGTGAGAAACAGGTTCCTTGGTGTTTTCTGCGAAACGCTTTAGCAGCCCGTTGGTGCTAGTATGGAGTCAGGGGATGGATGAAGCGGAGAGCCCCGTTTGGAGTGAGGCTGCAAAGGGCATGCCAAAGGAAGTGTTTTGCTGTGCCAAGACTCGTGCTGCGCACGCTTTGTGCTTGGAGTGAGAAACAGGTTCCTTGGTGTTTTCTGCGAAACGCTTTAGCAGCCCGTTGGTGCTAGTATGGAGTCAGGGGATGGATGAAGCGGAGAGCCCCGTTTGGAGTGAGGCTGCAAAGGGCATGCCAAAGGAAATGTTTTGCTGTGCCAAGACTCGTGCTGTGCACGCTTTGTGGTTGGAGTGAGAAACAGGTTCCTTGGTGTTTTCTGCGAAACGCTTTAGCAGCCCGTTGGTGCTAGTATGGAGTCAGGGGATGGATGAAGCGGAGAGCCCCGTTTGGAGTGAGGCTGCAAAGGGCATGCCAAAGGAAATGTTTTGCTGTGCCAAGACTCGTGCTGTGCACGCTTTGTGGTTGGAGTGAGAAACAGGTTCCTTGGTGTTTTCTGCGAAACGCTTTAGCAGCCCGTTGGTGCTAGTATGGAGTCAGGGGATGGATGAAGCGGAGAGCCCCGTTTGGAGTGAGGCTGCAAAGGGCATGCCAAGGGAAGTGTTTTGCTGTGCCAAGACTCGTGCTGCGCACGCTTTGTGCTTGGAGTGAGAAACAGGTTCCTTGGTGTTTTCTGCGAAACGCTTTAGCAGCCCGTTGGTGCTAGTATGGAGTCAGGGGATGGATGAAGCGGAGAGCCCCGTTTGGAGTGAGGCTGCAAAGGGCATGCCAAAGGAAGTGTTTTGCTGTGCCAAGACTCGTGCTGCGCACGCTTTGTGCTTGGAGTGAGAAACAGGTTCCTTGGTGTTTTCTGCGAAACGCTTTAGCAGCCCGTTGGTGCTAGTATGGAGTCAGGGGATGGATGAAGCGGAGAGCCCCGTTTGGAGTGAGGCTGCAAAGGGCATGCCAAAGGAAGTGTTTTGCTGTGCCAAGACTCGTGCTGCGCACGCTTTGTGCTTGGAGTGAGAAACAGGTTCCTTGGTGCTTTCTGCGAAACGCTTTAGCAGGCCGTTGGTGCTAGTATGGAGTCAGGGGATGGATGAAGCGGAGAGCCCCGTTTGGAGTGAGGCTGCAAAGGGCATGCCAAAGGAAGTGTTTTGCTGTGCCAAGACTCGTGCTGCGCACGCTTTGTGCTTGGAGTGAGAAACAGGTTCCTTGGTGTTTTCTGTGAAACGCTTTAGCAGCCCGTTGGTGCTAGTATGGAGTCAGGGGATGGATGAAGCGGAGAGCCCCGTTTGGAGTGAGGCTGCAAAGGGCATGCCAAAGGAAGTGTTTTGCTGTGCCAAGACTCGTGCTGCGCACGCTTTGTGCTTGGAGTGAGAAACAGGTTCCTTGGTGTTTTCTGCGAAACGCTTTAGCAGCCCGTTGGTGCTAGTATGGAGTCAGGGGATGGATGAAGCGGAGAGCCCCGTTTGGAGTGAGGCTGCAAAGGGCATGCCAAAGGAAATGTTTTGCTGTGCCAAGACTCGTGCTGTGCACGCTTTGTGCTTGGAGTGAGAAACAGGTTCCTTGGTGTTTTCTGCGAAACGCTTTAGCAGCCCGTTGGTGCTAGTATGGAGTCAGGGGATGGATGAAGCGGAGAGCCCCGTTTGGAGTGAGGCTGCAAAGGGCATGCCAAAGGAAGTGTTTTGCTGTGCCAAGACTCGTGCTGCGCACGCTTTGTGCTTGGAGTGAGAAACAGGTTCCTTGGTGTTTTCTGCGAAACGCTTTAGCAGCCCGTTGGTGCTAGTATGGAGTCAGGGGATGGATGAAGCGGAGAGCCCCGTTTGGAGTGAGGCTGCAAAGGGCATGCCAAGGGAAGTGTTTTGCTGTGCCAAGACTCGTGCTGCGCACGCTTTGTGCTTGGAGTGAGAAACAGGTTCCTTGGTGCTTTCTGCGAAACGCTTTAGCAGGCCGTTGGTGCTAGTATGGAGTCAGGGGATGGATGAAGCGGAGAGCCCCGTTTGGAGTGAGGCTGCAAAGGGCATGCCAAAGGAAGTGTTTTGCTGTGCCAAGACTCGTGCTGCGCACGCTTTGTGCTTGGAGTGAGAAACAGGTTCCTTGGTGTTTTCTGCGAAACGCTTTAGCAGCCCGTTGGTGCTAGTATGGAGTCAGGGGATGGATGAAGCGGAGAGCCCCGTTTGGAGTGAGGCTGCAAAGGGCATGCCAAAGGAAGTGTTTTGCTGTGCCAAGACTCGTGCTGCGCACGCTTTGTGGTTGGAGTGAGAAACAGGTTCCTTGGTGCTTTCTGCGAAACGCTTTAGCAGGCCGTTGGTGCTAGTATGGAGTCAGGGGATGGATGAAGCGGAGAGCCCCGTTTGGAGTGAGGCTGCAAAGGGCATGCCAAAGGAAGTGTTTTGCTGTGCCAAGACTCGTGCTGCGCACGCTTTGTGCTTGGAGTGAGAAACAGGTTCCTTGGTGTTTTCTGCGAAACGCTTTAGCAGCCCGTTGGTGCTAGTATGGAGTCAGGGGATGGATGAAGCGGAGAGCCCCGTTTGGAGTGAGGCTGCAAAGGGCATGCCAAAGGAAGTGTTTTGCTGTGCCAAGACTCGTGCTGCGCACGCTTTGTGCTTGGAGTGAGAAACAGGTTCCTTGGTGTTTTCTGCGAAACGTTTTAGCAGCCCGTTGGTGCTAGTATGGAGTCAGGGGATGGGTGAAGCGGAGAGCCCCGTTTGGAGTGAGGCTGCAAAGGGCATGCCAAAGGAAGTGTTTTGCTGTGCCAAGACTCGTGCTGCGCACGCTTTGTGCTTGGAGTGAGAAACAGGTTCCTTGGTGTTTTCTGCGAAACACTTTAGCAGCCCGTTGGTGCTAGTATGGAGTCAGGGGATGGATGAAGCGGAGAGCCCCGTTTGGAGTGAGGCTGCAAAGGGCATGCCAAGAGAAGTGTTTTGCTGTGCCAAGACTCGTGCTGCGCACGCTTTGTGCTTGGAGTGAGAAACAGGTTCCTTGGTGTTTTCTGCGAAACGCTTTAGCAGCCCGTTGGTGCTAGTATGGAGTCAGGGGATGGATGAAGCGGAGAGCCCCGTTTGGAGTGAGGCTGAAAAGGGCATGCCAAGAGAAGTGTTTTGCTGTGCCAAGACTCGTGCTGCGCACGCTTTGTGCTTGGAGTGAGAAACAGGTTCCTTGGTGTTTTCTGCGAAACGCTTTAGCAGCCCGTTGGTGCTAGTATGGAGTCAGGGGATGGATGAAGCGGAGAGCCCCGTTTGGAGTGAGGCTGCAAAGGGCATGCCAAAGGAAGTGTTTTGCTGTGCCAAGACTCGTGCTGCGCACGCTTTGTGTTTGGAGTGAGAAACAGGTTCCTTGGTGCTTCCTGCGAAACGCTTTAGCAGCCTGTTGGTGCTAGTATGGAGTCAGGGGATGGATGAAGCGGAGAGCCCCGTTTGGAGTGAGGCTGCAAAGGGCATGCCAAGAGAAGTGTTTTGCTGTGCCAAGACTCGTGCTGCGCACGCTTTGTGGTTGGAGTGAGAAACAGGTTCCTTGGTGTTTTCTGCGAAACGCTTTAGCAGGCCGTTGGTGCTAGTATGGAGTCAGGGGATGGATGAAGCGGAGAGCCCCGTTTGGAGTGAGGCTGCAAAGGGCATGCCAAAGGAAGTGTTTTGCTGTGCCAAGACTCGTGCTGCGCACGCTTTGTGCTTGGAGTGAGAAACAGGTTCCTTGGTGTTTTCTGCGAAACGCTTTAGCAGCCCGTTGGTGCTAGTATGGAGTCAGGGGATGGATGAAGCGGAGAGCCCCGTTTGGAGTGAGGCTGCAAAGGGCATGCCAAAGGAAGTGTTTTGCTGTGCCAAGACTCGTGCTGCGCACGCTTTGTGCTTGGAGTGAGAAACAGGTTCCTTGGTGTTTTCTGCGAAACGCAGAAACGCAGCCCGTTGGTGCTAGTATGGAGTCAGGGGATGGATGAAGCGGAGAGCCCCGTTTGGAGTGAGGCTGCAAAGGGCATGCCAAAGGAAGTGTTTTGCTGTGCCAAGACTCGTGCTGCGCACGCTTTGTGGTTGGAGTGAGAAACAGGTTCCTTGGTGCTTTCTGCGAAACGCTTTAGCAGGCCGTTGGTGCTAGTATGGAGTCAGGGGATGGATGAAGCGGAGAGCCCCGTTTGGAGTGAGGCTGCAAAGGGCATGCCAAAGGAAGTGTTTTGCTGTGCCAAGACTCGTGCTGCGCACGCTTTGTGCTTGGAGTGAGAAACAGGTTCCTTGGTGTTTTCTGCGAAACGCTTTAGCAGCCCGTTGGTGCTAGTATGGAGTCAGGGGATGGATGAAGCGGAGAGCCCCGTTTGGAGTGAGGCTGCAAAGGGCATGCCAAAGGAAGTGTTTTGCTGTGCCAAGACTCGTGCTGCGCACGCTTTGTGCTTGGAGTGAGAAACAGGTTCCTTGGTGTTTTCTGCGAAACGTTTTAGCAGCCCGTTAGTGGTAGTATGGAGTCAGGGGATGGGTGAAGCGGAGAGCCCCGTTTGGAGTGAGGCTGCAAAGGGCATGCCAAAGGAAGTGTTTTGCTGTGCCAAGACTCGTGCTGCGCACGCTTTGTGCTTGGAGTGAGAAACAGGTTCCTTGGTGTTTTCTGCGAAACACTTTAGCAGCCCGTTGGTGCTAGTATGGAGTCAGGGGATGGATGAAGCGGAGAGCCCCGTTTGGAGTGAGGCTGCAAAGGGCATGCCAAGAGAAGTGTTTTGCTGTGCCAAGACTCGTGCTGCGCACGCTTTGTGCTTGGAGTGAGAAACAGGTTCCTTGGTGTTTTCTGCGAAACGCTTTAGCAGCCCGTTGGTGCTAGTATGGAGTCAGGGGATGGATGAAGCGGAGAGCCCCGTTTGGAGTGGGGCTGCAAAGGGCATGCCAAAGGAAGTGTTTTGCTGTGCCAAGACTCGTGCTGCGCACGCTTTGTGCTTGGAGTGAGAAACAGGTTCCTTGGTGTTTTCTGCGAAACGCTTTAGCAGCCCGTTGGTGCTAGTATGGAGTCAGGGGATGGATGAAGCGGAGAGCCCCGTTTGGAGTGAGGCTGCAAAGGGCATGCCAAAGGAAGTGTTTTGCTGTGCCAAGACTCGTGCTGCGCACGCTTTGTGCTTGGAGTGAGAAACAGGTTCCTTGGTGTTTTCTGCGAAACGCAGAAACGCAGCCCGTTGGTGCTAGTATGGAGTCAGGGGATGGATGAAGCGGAGAGCCCCGTTTGGAGTGAGGCTGCAAAGGGCATGCCAAAGGAAGTGTTTTGCTGTGCCAAGACTCGTGCTGCGCACGCTTTGTGGTTGGAGTGAGAAACAGGTTCCTTGGTGCTTTCTGCGAAACGCTTTAGCAGGCCGTTGGTGCTAGTATGGAGTCAGGGGATGGATGAAGCGGAGAGCCCCGTTTGGAGTGAGGCTGCAAAGGGCATGCCAAAGGAAGTGTTTTGCTGTGCCAAGACTCGTGCTGCGCACGCTTTGTGCTTGGAGTGAGAAACAGGTTCCTTGGTGTTTTCTGCGAAACGCTTTAGCAGCCCGTTGGTGCTAGTATGGAGTCAGGGGATGGATGAAGCGGAGAGCCCCGTTTGGAGTGAGGCTGCAAAGGGCATGCCAAAGGAAGTGTTTTGCTGTGCCAAGACTCGTGCTGCGCACGCTTTGTGCTTGGAGTGAGAAACAGGTTCCTTGGTGCTTTCTGCGAAACGCTTTAGCAGGCCGTTGGTGCTAGTATGGAGTCAGGGGATGGATGAAGCGGAGAGCCCCGTTTGGAGTGAGGCTGCAAAGGGCATGCCAAAGGAAGTGTTTTGCTGTGCCAAGACTCGTGCTGCGCACGCTTTGTGCTTGGAGTGAGAAACAGGTTCCTTGGTGTTTTCTGCGAAACGCTTTAGCAGCCCGTTGGTGCTAGTATGGAGTCAGGGGATGGATGAAGCGGAGAGCCCCGTTTGGAGTGAGGCTGCAAAGGGCATGCCAAAGGAAGTGTTTTGCTGTGCCAAGACTCGTGCTGCGCACGCTTTGTGGTTGGAGTGAGAAACAGGTTCCTTGGTGCTTTCTGCGAAACGCTTTAGCAGGCCGTTGGTGCTAGTATGGAGTCAGGGGATGGATGAAGCGGAGAGCCCCGTTTGGAGTGAGGCTGCAAAGGGCATGCCAAAGGAAGTGTTTTGCTGTGCCAAGACTCGTGCTGCGCACGCTTTGTGCTTGGAGTGAGAAACAGGTTCCTTGGTGTTTTCTGCGAAACGCTTTAGCAGCCCGTTGGTGCTAGTATGGAGTCAGGGGATGGATGAAGCGGAGAGCCCCGTTTGGAGTGAGGCTGCAAAGGGCATGCCAAAGGAAGTGTTTTGCTGTGCCAAGACTCGTGCTGCGCACGCTTTGTGCTTGGAGTGAGAAACAGGTTCCCTGGTGTTTTCTGCGAAACGTTTTAGCAGCCCGTTGGTGCTAGTATGGAGTCAGGGGATGGGTGAAGCGGAGAGCCCCGTTTGGAGTGAGGCTGCAAAGGGCATGCCAAAGGAAGTGTTTTGCTGTGCCAAGACTCGTGCTGCGCACGCTTTGTGCTTGGAGTGAGAAACAGGTTCCTTGGTGTTTTCTGCGAAACACTTTAGCAGCCCGTTGGTGCTAGTATGGAGTCAGGGGATGGATGAAGCGGAGAGCCCCGTTTGGAGTGAGGCTGCAAAGGGCATGCCAAGAGAAGTGTTTTGCTGTGCCAAGACTCGTGCTGCGCACGCTTTGTGCTTGGAGTGAGAAACAGGTTCCTTGGTGTTTTCTGCGAAACGCTTTAGCAGCCCGTTGGTGCTAGTATGGAGTCAGGGGATGGATGAAGCGGAGAGCCCCGTTTGGAGTGAGGCTGAAAAGGGCATGCCAAGAGAAGTGTTTTGCTGTGCCAAGACTCGTGCTGCGCACGCTTTGTGCTTGGAGTGAGAAACAGGTTCCTTGGTGTTTTCTGCGAAACGCTTTAGCAGCCCGTTGGTGCTAGTATGGAGTCAGGGGATGGATGAAGCGGAGAGCCCCGTTTGGAGTGAGGCTGCAAAGGGCATGCCAAAGGAAGTGTTTTGCTGTGCCAAGACTCGTGCTGCGCACGCTTTGTGCTTGGAGTGAGAAACAGGTTCCTTGGTGTTTTCTGCGAAACGCTTTAGCAGCCCGTTGGTGCTAGTATGGAGTCAGGGGATGGATGAAGCGGAGAGCCCCGTTTGGAGTGAGGCTGCAAAGGGCATGCCAAAGGAAGTGTTTTGCTGTGCCAAGACTCGTGCTGCGCACGCTTTGTGTTTGGAGTGAGAAACAGGTTCCTTGGTGCTTCCTGCGAAACGCTTTAGCAGCCTGTTGGTGCTAGTATGGAGTCAGGGGATGGATGAAGCGGAGAGCCCCGTTTGGAGTGAGGCTGCAAAGGGCATGCCAAAGGAAGTGTTTTGCTGTGCCAAGACTCGTGCTGCGCACGCTTTGTGGTTGGAGTGAGAAACAGGTTCCTTGGTGTTTTCTGCGAAACGCTTTAGCAGCCCGTTGGTGCTAGTATGGAGTCAGGGGATGGATGAAGCGGAGAGCCCCGTTTGGAGTGAGGCTGCAAAGGGCATGCCAAAGGAAGTGTTTTGCTGTGCCAAGACTCGTGCTGCGCACGCTTTGTGCTTGGAGTGAGAAACAGGTTCCTTGGTGTTTTCTGCGAAACGCTTTAGCAGCCCGTTGGTGCTAGTATGGAGTCAGGGGATGGATGAAGCGGAGAGCCCCGTTTGGAGTGAGGCTGCAAAGGGCATGCCAAAGGAAGTTTTTTGCTGTGCCAAGACTCGTGCTGCGCACGCTTTGTGCTTGGAGTGAGAAACAGGTTCCTTGGTGTTTTCTGCGAAACGCTTTAGCAGCCCGTTGGTGCTAGTATGGAGTCAGGGGATGGATGAAGCGGAGAGCCCCGTTTGGAGTGAGGCTGCAAAGGGCATGCCAAAGGAAGTGTTTTGCTGTGCCAAGACTCGTGCTGCGCACGCTTTGTGCTTGGAGTGAGAAACAGGTTCCTTGGTGCTTTCTGCGAAACGCTTTAGCAGGCCGTTGGTGCTAGTATGGAGTCAGGGGATGGATGAAGCGGAGAGCCCCGTTTGGAGTGAGGCTGCAAAGGGCATGCCAAAGGAAGTGTTTTGCTGTGCCAAGACTCGTGCTGCGCACGCTTTGTGCTTGGAGTGAGAAACAGGTTCCTTGGTGTTTTCTGCGAAACGCTTTAGCAGCCCGTTGGTGCTAGTATGGAGTCAGGGGATGGATGAAGCGGAGAGCCCCGTTTGGAGTGAGGCTGCAAAGGGCATGCCAAAGGAAGTGTTTTGCTGTGCCAAGACTCGTGCTGCGCACGCTTTGTGCTTGGAGTGAGAAACAGGTTCCTTGGTGTTTTCTGCGAAACGCTTTAGCAGCCCGTTGGTGCTAGTATGGAGTCAGGGGATGGATGAAGCGGAGAGCCCCGTTTGGAGTGAGGCTGCAAAGGGCATGCCAAAGGAAGTGTTTTGCTGTGCCAAGACTCGTGCTGCGCACGCTTTGTGCTTGGAGTGAGAAACAGGTTCCTTGGTGCTTTCTGCGAAACGCTTTAGCAGGCCGTTGGTGCTAGTATGGAGTCAGGGGATGGATGAAGCGGAGAGCCCCGTTTGGAGTGAGGCTGCAAAGGGCATGCCAAAGGAAGTGTTTTGCTGTGCCAAGACTCGTGCTGCGCACGCTTTGTGCTTGGAGTGAGAAACAGGTTCCTTGGTGTTTTCTGCGAAACGCTTTAGCAGGCCGTTGGTGCTAGTATGGAGTCAGGGGATGGATGAAGCGGAGAGCCCCGTTTGGAGTGAGGCTGCAAAGGGCATGCCAAAGGAAGTGTTTTGCTGTGCCAAGACTCGTGCTGCGCACGCTTTGTGGTTGGAGTGAGAAACAGGTTCCTTGGTGCTTTCTGCGAAACGCTTTAGCAGCCCGTTGGTGCTAGTATGGAGTCAGGGGATGGATGAAGCGGAGAGCCCCGTTTGGAGTGAGGCTGCAAAGGGCATGCCAAAGGAAGTGTTTTGCTGTGCCAAGACTCGTGCTGCGCACGCTTTGTGCTTGGAGTGAGAAACAGGTTCCTTGGTGTTTTCTGCGAAACGCTTTAGCAGCCCGTTGGTGCTAGTATGGAGTCAGGGGATGGATGAAGCGGAGAGCCCCGTTTGGAGTGAGGCTGCAAAGGGCATGCCAAAGGAAGTGTTTTGCTGTGCCAAGACTCGTGCTGCGCACGCTTTGTGCTTGGAGTGAGAAACAGGTTCCTTGGTGTTTTCTGCGAAACGTTTTAGCAGCCCGTTGGTGCTAGTATGGAGTCAGGGGATGGGTGAAGCGGAGAGCCCCGTTTGGAGTGAGGCTGCAAAGGGCATGCCAAAGGAAGTGTTTTGCTGTGCCAAGACTCGTGCTGCGCACGCTTTGTGCTTGGAGTGAGAAACAGGTTCCTTGGTGTTTTCTGCGAAACACTTTAGCAGCCCGTTGGTGCTAGTATGGAGTCAGGGGATGGATGAAGCGGAGAGCCCCGTTTGGAGTGAGGCTGCAAAGGGCATGCCAAGAGAAGTGTTTTGCTGTGCCAAGACTCGTGCTGCGCACGCTTTGTGCTTGGAGTGAGAAACAGGTTCCTTGGTGTTTTCTGCGAAACGCTTTAGCAGCCCGTTGGTGCTAGTATGGAGTCAGGGGATGGATGAAGCGGAGAGCCCCGTTTGGAGTGAGGCTGAAAAGGGCATGCCAAGAGAAGTGTTTTGCTGTGCCAAGACTCGTGCTGCGCACGCTTTGTGGTTGGAGTGAGAAACAGGTTCCTTGGTGTTTTCTGCGAAACGCTTTAGCAGCCCGTTGGTGCTAGTATGGAGTCAGGGGATGGATGAAGCGGAGAGCCCCGTTTGGAGTGAGGCTGCAAAGGGCATGCCAAAGGAAGTGTTTTGCTGTGCCAAGACTCGTGCTGCGCACGCTTTGTGCTTGGAGTGAGAAACAGGTTCCTTGGTGTTTTCTGCGAAACGCTTTAGCAGCCCGTTGGTGCTAGTATGGAGTCAGGGGATGGATGAAGCGGAGAGCCCCGTTTGGAGTGAGGCTGCAAAGGGCATGCCAAAGGAAGTGTTTTGCTGTGCCAAGACTCGTGCTGCGCACGCTTTGTGCTTGGAGTGAGAAACAGGTTCCTTGGTGTTTTCTGCGAAACGCTTTAGCAGCCCGTTGGTGCTAGTATGGAGTCAGGGGATGGATGAAGCGGAGAGCCCCGTTTGGAGTGAGGCTGCAAAGGGCATGCCAAAGGAAGTGTTTTGCTGTGCCAAGACTCGTGCTGCGCACGCTTTGTGTTTGGAGTGAGAAACAGGTTCCTTGGTGCTTTCTGCGAAACGCTTTAGCAGGCCGTTGGTGCTAGTATGGAGTCAGGGGATGGATGAAGCGGAGAGCCCCGTTTGGAGTGAGGCTGCAAAGGGCATGCCAAAGGAAGTGTTTTGCTGTGCCAAGACTCGTGCTGCGCACGCTTTGTGCTTGGAGTGAGAAACAGGTTCCTTGGTGTTTTCTGCGAAACGCTTTAGCAGCCCGTTGGTGCTAGTATGGAGTCAGGGGATGGATGAAGCGGAGAGCCCCGTTTGGAGTGAGGCTGCAAAGGGCATGCCAAAGGAAGTGTTTTGCTGTGCCAAGACTCGTGCTGCGCACGCTTTGTGCTTGGAGTGAGAAACAGGTTCCTTGGTGTTTTCTGCGAAACGTTTTAGCAGCCCGTTGGTGGTAGTATGGAGTCAGGGGATGGGTGAAGCGGAGAGCCCCGTTTGGAGTGAGGCTGCAAAGGGCATGCCAAAGGAAGTGTTTTGCTGTGCCAAGACTCGTGCTGCGCACGCTTTGTGCTTGGAGTGAGAAACAGGTTCCTTGGTGTTTTCTGCGAAACACTTTAGCAGCCCGTTGGTGCTAGTATGGAGTCAGGGGATGGATGAAGCGGAGAGCCCCGTTTGGAGTGAGGCTGCAAAGGGCATGCCAAGAGAAGTGTTTTGCTGTGCCAAGACTCGTGCTGCGCACGCTTTGTGCTTGGAGTGAGAAACAGGTTCCTTGGTGTTTTCTGCGAAACGCTTTAGCAGCCCGTTGGTGCTAGTATGGAGTCAGGGGATGGATGAAGTGGAGAGCCCCGTTTGGAGTGAGGCTGCAAAGGGCATGCCAAAGGAAGTGTTTTGCTGTGCCAAGACTCGTGCTGCGCACGCTTTGTGGTTGGAGTGAGAAACAGGTTCCTTGGTGTTTTCTGCGAAACGCTTTAGCAGCCCGTTGGTGCTAGTATGGAGTCAGGGGATGGATGAAGCGGAGAGCCCCGTTTGGAGTGAGGCTGCAAAGGGCATGCCAAGAGAAGTGTTTTGCTGTGCCAAGACTCGTGCTGCGCACGCTTTGTGGTTGGAGTGAGAAACAGGTTCCTTGGTGTTTTCTGCGAAACGCTTTAGCAGCCCGTTGGTGCTAGTATGGAGTCAGGGGATGGATGAAGCGGAGAGCCCCGTTTGGAGTGAGGCTGAAAAGGGCATGCCAAGAGAAGTGTTTTGCTGTGCCAAGACTCGTGCTGCGCACGCTTTGTGCTTGGAGTGAGAAACAGGTTCCTTGGTGTTTTCTGCGAAACGCTTTAGCAGCCCGTTGGTGCTAGTATGGAGTCAGGGGATGGATGAAGCGGAGAGCCCCGTTTGGAGTGAGGCTGCAAAGGGCATGCCAAAGGAAGTGTTTTGCTGTGCCAAGACTCGTGCTGCGCACGCTTTGTGCTTGGAGTGAGAAACAGGTTCCTTGGTGTTTTCTGCGAAACGCTTTAGCAGCCCGTTGGTGCTAGTATGGAGTCAGGGGATGGATGAAGCGGAGAGCCCCGTTTGGAGTGAGGCTGCAAAGGGCATGCCAAAGGAAGTGTTTTGCTGTGCCAAGACTCGTGCTGCGCACGCTTTGTGTTTGGAGTGAGAAACAGGTTCCTTGGTGCTTCCTGCGAAACGCTTTAGCAGCCTGTTGGTGCTAGTATGGAGTCAGGGGATGGATGAAGCGGAGAGCCCCGTTTGGAGTGAGGCTGCAAAGGGCATGCCAAGAGAAGTGTTTTGCTGTGCCAAGACTCGTGCTGCGCACGCTTTGTGGTTGGAGTGAGAAACAGGTTCCTTGGTGTTTTCTGCGAAACGCTTTAGCAGCCCGTTGGTGCTAGTATGGAGTCAGGGGATGGATGAAGCGGAGAGCCCCGTTTGGAGTGAGGCTGCAAAGGGCATGCCAAAGGAAGTGTTTTGCTGTGCCAAGACTCGTGCTGCGCACGCTTTGTGTTTGGAGTGAGAAACAGGTTCCTTGGTGCTTCCTGCGAAACGCTTTAGCAGCCTGTTGGTGCTAGTATGGAGTCAGGGGATGGATGAAGCGGAGAGCCCCGTTTGGAGTGAGGCTGCAAAGGGCATGCCAAGAGAAGTGTTTTGCTGTGCCAAGACTCGTGCTGCGCACGCTTTGTGGTTGGAGTGAGAAACAGGTTCCTTGGTGTTTTCTGCGAAACGCTTTAGCAGCCCGTTGGTGCTAGTATGGAGTCAGGGGATGGATGAAGCGGAGAGCCCCGTTTGGAGTGAGGCTGCAAAGGGCATGCCAAAGGAAGTGTTTTGCTGTGCCAAGACTCGTGCTGCGCACGCTTTGTGGTTGGAGTGAGAAACAGGTTCCTTGGTGTTTTCTGCGAAACGCTTTAGCAGCCCGTTGGTGCTAGTATGGAGTCAGGGGATGGATGAAGCGGAGAGCCCCGTTTGGAGTGAGGCTGCAAAGGGCATGCCAAAGGAAGTGTTTTGCTGTGCCAAGACTCGTGCTGCGCACGCTTTGTGCTTGGAGTGAGAAACAGGTTCCTTGGTGTTTTCTGCGAAACGCTTTAGCAGCCCGTTGGTGCTACTATGGAGTCAGGGGATGGATGAAGCGGAGAGCCCCGTTTGGAGTGAGGCTGCAAAGGGCATGCCAAAGGAAGTGTTTTGCTGTGCCAAGACTCGTGCTGCGCACGCTTTGTGCTTGGAGTGAGAAACAGGTTCCTTGGTGTTTTCTGCGAAACGCTTTAGCAGCCCGTTGGTGCTAGTATGGAGTCAGGGGATGGATGAAGCGGAGAGCCCCGTTTGGAGTGAGGCTGCAAAGGGCATGCCAAAGGAAGTGTTTTGCTGTGCCAAGACTCGTGCTGCGCACGCTTTGTGCTTGGAGTGAGAAACAGGTTCCTTGGTGTTTTCTGCGAAACGCTTTAGCAGCCCGTTGGTGCTAGTATGGAGTCAGGGGATGGATGAAGCGGAGAGCCCCGTTTGGAGTGAGGCTGCAAAGGGCATGCCAAAGGAAGTGTTTTGCTGTGCCAAGACTCGTGCTGCGCACGCTTTGTGGTTGGAGTGAGAAACAGGTTCCTTGGTGTTTTCTGCGAAACGCTTTAGCAGCCCGTTGGTGCTAGTATGGAGTCAGGGGATGGGTGAAGCGGAGAGCCCCGTTTGGAGTGAGGCTGCAAAGGGCATGCCAAAGGAAGTGTTTTGCTGTGCCAAGACTCGTGCTGCGCACGCTTTGTGCTTGGAGTGAGAAACAGGTTCCTTGGTGTTTTCTGCGAAACGCTTTAGCAGCCCGTTGGTGCTAGTATGGAGTCAGGGGATGGATGAAGCGGAGAGCCCCGTTTGGAGTGAAGCTGCAAAGGGCATGCCAAAGGAAGTGTTTTGCTGTGCCAAGACTCGTGCTGCGCACGCTTTGTGCTTGGAGTGAGAAACAGGTTCCTTGGTGTTTTCTGCGAAACGCTTTAGCAGCCCGTTGGTGCTAGTATGGAGTCAGGGGATGGATGAAGCGGAGAGCCCCGTTTGGAGTGAGGCTGCAAAGGGCATGCCAAAGGAAGTGTTTTGCTGTGCCAAGACTCGTGCTGCGCACGCTTTGTGCTTGGAGTGAGAAACAGGTTCCTTGGTGTTTTCTGCGAAACGCTTTAGCAGGCCGTTGGTGCTAGTATGGAGTCAGGGGATGGATGAAGCGGAGAGCCCCGTTTGGAGTGAGGCTGCAAAGGGCATGCCAAAGGAAGTGTTTTGCTGTGCCAAGACTCGTGCTGCGCACGCTTTGTGCTTGGAGTGAGAAACAGGTTCCTTGGTGTTTTCTGCGAAACGCTTTAGCAGCCCGTTGGTGCTAGTATGGAGTCAGGGGATGGGTGAAGCGGAGAGCCCCGTTTGGAGTGAGGCTGCAAAGGGCATGCCAAAGGAAGTGTTTTGCTGTGCCAAGACTCGTGCTGCGCACGCTTTGTGCTTGGAGTGAGAAACAGGTTCCTTGGTGTTTTCTGCGAAACGCTTTAGCAGCCCGTTGGTGCTAGTATGGAGTCAGGGGATGGATGAAGCGGAGAGCCCCGTTTGGAGTGAGGCTGCAAAGGGCATGCCAAAGGAAGTGTTTTGCTGTGCCAAGACTCGTGCTGCGCACGCTTTGTGCTTGGAGTGAGAAACAGGTTCCTTGGTGTTTTCTGCGAAACGCTTTAGCAGCCCGTTGGTGCTAGTATGGAGTCAGGGGATGGATGAAGCGGAGAGCCCCGTTTGGAGTGAGGCTGCAAAGGGCATGCCAAAGGAAGTGTTTTGCTGTGCCAAGACTCGTGCTGCGCACGCTTTGTGCTTGGAGTGAGAAACAGGTTCCTTGGTGTTTTCTGCGAAACGCTTTAGCAGCCCGTTGGTGCTAGTATGGAGTCAGGGGATGGATGAAGCGGAGAGCCCCGTTTGGAGTGAGGCTGCAAAGGGCATGCCAAAGGAAGTGTTTTGCTGTGCCAAGACTCGTGCTGCGCACGCTTTGTGCTTGGAGTGAGAAACAGGTTCCTTGGTGTTTTCTGCGAAACGCTTTAGCAGCCCGTTGGTGCTAGTATGGAGTCAGGGGATGGATGAAGCGGAGAGCCCCGTTTGGAGTGAGGCTGCAAAGGGCATGCCAAAGGAAGTGTTTTGCTGTGCCAAGACTCGTGCTGCGCACGCTTTGTGCTTGGAGTGAGAAACAGGTTCCTTGGTGTTTTCTGCGAAACGCTTTAGCAGCCCGTTGGTGCTAGTATGGAGTCAGGGGATGGATGAAGCGGAGAGCCCCGTTTGGAGTGAGGCTGCAAAGGGCATGCCAAAGGAAGTGTTTTGCTGTGCCAAGACTCGTGCTGCGCACGCTTTGTGGTTGGAGTGAGAAACAGGTTCCTTGGTGTTTTCTGCGAAACGCTTTAGCAGCCCGTTGGTGCTAGTATGGAGTCAGGGGATGGATGAAGCGGAGAGCCCCGTTTGGAGTGAGGCTGCAAAGGGCATGCCAAAGGAAGTGTTTTGCTGTGCCAAGACTCGTGCTGCGCACGCTTTGTGCTTGGAGTGAGAAACAGCTTCCTTGGTGTTTTCTGCGAAACGCTTTAGCAGCCCGTTGGTGCTAGTATGGAGTCAGGGGATGGATGAAGCGGAGAGCCCCGTTTGGAGTGAGGCTGCAAAGGGCATGCCAAAGGAAGTGTTTTGCTGTGCCAAGACTCGTGCTGCGCACGCTTTGTGCTTGGAGTGAGAAACAGGTTCCTTGGTGTTTTCTGCGAAACGCTTTAGCAGCCCGTTGGTGCTAGTATGGAGTCAGGGGATGGATGAAGCGGAGAGCCCCGTTTGGAGTGAGGTTGCAAAGGGCATGCCAAAGGAAGTGTTTTGCTGTGCCAAGACTCGTGCTGCGCACGCTTTATGGTTGGAGTGAGAAACAGGTTCCTTGGTGCTTCCTGCGAAACGCTTTAGCAGCCTGTTGGTGCTAGTATGGAGTCAGGGGATGGATGAAGCGGAGAGCCCCGTTTGGAGTGAGGCTGCAAAGGGCATGCCAAAGGAAGTGTTTTGCTGTGCCAAGACTCGTGCTGCGCACGCTTTGTGCTTGGAGTGAGAAACAGGTTCCTTGGTGTTTTCTGCGAAACGCTTTAGCAGCCCGTTGGTGCTAGTATGGAGTCAGGGGATGGATGAAGCGGAGAGCCCCGTTTGGAGTGAGGCTGCAAAGGGCATGCCAAAGGAAGTGTTTTGCTGTGCCAAGACTCGTGCTCCGCACGCTTTGTGCTTGGAGTGAGAAACAGGTTCCTTGGTGCTTCCTGCGAAACGCTTTAGCAGCCCGTTGGTGCTAGTATGGAGTCAGGGGATGGATGAAGCGGAGAGCCCCGTTTGGAGTGAGGCTGCAAAGGGCATGCCAAGAGAAGTGTTTTGCTGTGCCAAGACTCGTGCTGCGCACGCTTTGTGCTTGGAGTGAGAAACAGGTTCCTTGGTGTTTTCTGCGAAACGCTTTAGCAGCCCGTTGGTGCTAGTATGGAGTCAGGGGATGGATGAAGCGGAGAGCCCCGTTTGGAGTGAGGCTGCAAAGGGCATGCCAAAGGAAGTGTTTTGCTGTGCCAAGACTCGTGCTGCGCACGCTTTGTGCTTGGAGTGAGAAACAGGTTCCTTGGTGTTTTCTGCGAAACGCTTTAGCAGCCCGTTGGTGCTAGTATGGAGTCAGGGGATGGATGAAGCGGAGAGCCCCGTTTGGAGTGAGGCTGCAAAGGGCATGCCAAGAGAAGTGTTTTGCTGTGCCAAGACTCGTGCTGCGCACGCTTTGTGCTTGGAGTGAGAAACAGGTTCCTTGGTGTTTTCTGCGAAACGCTTTAGCAGCCCGTTGGTGCTAGTATGGAGTCAGGGGATGGATGAAGCGGAGAGCTCCGTTTGGAGTGAGGCTGCAAAGGGCATGCCAAGAGAAGTGTTTTGCTGTGCCAAGACTCGTGCTGCGCACGCTTTGTGCTTGGAGTGAGAAACAGGTTCCTTGGTGTTTTCTGCGAAACGCTTTAGCAGCCCGTTGGTGCTAGTATGGAGTCAGGGGATGGATGAAGCGGAGAGCCCCGTTTGGAGTGAGGCTGCAAAGGGCATGCCAAGAGAAGTGTTTTGCTGTGCCAAGACTCGTGCTGCGCACGCTTTGTGGTTGGAGTGAGAAACAGGTTCCTTGGTGTTTTCTGCGAAACGTTTTAGCAGCCCGTTGGTGCTAGTATGGAGTCAGGGGATGGTGAAGCGGAGAGCCCCGTTTGGAGTGAGGCTGCAAAGGGCATGCCAAAGGAAGTGTTTTGCTGTGCCAAGACTCGTGCTGCGCACGCTTTGTGCTTGGAGTGAGAAACAGGTTCCTTGGTGTTTTCTGCGAAACGCTTTAGCAGCCCGTTGGTGCTAGTATGGAGTCAGGGGATGGATGAAGCGGAGAGCCCCGTTTGGAGTGAGGCTGCAAAGGGCATGCCAAAGGAAGTGTTTTGCTGTGCCAAGACTCGTGCTGCGCACGCTTTGTGCTTGGAGTGAGAAACAGGTTCCTTGGTGTTTTCTGCGAAACGCTTTAGCAGCCCGTTGGTGCTAGTATGGAGTCAGGGGATGGATGAAGCGGAGAGCCCCGTTTGGAGTGAGGCTGCAAAGGGCATGCCAAAGGAAGTGTTTTGCTGTGCCAAGACTCGTGCTGCGCACGCTTTGTGCTTGGAGTGAGAAACAGGTTCCTTGGTGTTTTCTGCGAAACGCTTTAGCAGGCCGTTGGTACTAGTATGGAGTCAGGGGATGGATGAAGCGGAGAGCCCCGTTTGGAGTGAGGCTGCAAAGGGCATGCCAAAGGAAGTGTTTTGCTGTGCCAAGACTCGTGCTGCGCACGCTTTGTGCTTGGAGTGAGAAACAGGTTCCTTGGTGTTTTCTGCGAAACGCTTTAGCAGCCCGTTGGTGCTAGTATGGAGTCAGGGGATGGGTGAAGCGGAGAGCCCCGTTTGGAGTGAGGCTGCAAAGGGCATGCCAAAGGAAGTGTTTTGCTGTGCCAAGACTCGTGCTGCGCACGCTTTGTGCTTGGAGTGAGAAACCGGTTCCTTGGTGTTTTCTGCGAAACGCTTTAGCAGCCCCTTGGTGCTAGTATGGAGTCAGGGGATGGATGAAGCGGAGAGCCCCGTTTGGAGTGAGGCTGCAAAGGGCATGCCAAGAGAAGTGTTTTGCTGTGCCAAGACTCGTGCTCCGCACGCTTTGTGCTTGGAGTGAGAAACAGGTTCCTTGGTGTTTTCTGCGAAACGCTTTAGCAGCCCGTTGGTGCTAGTATGGAGTCAGGGGATGGATGAAGCGGAGAGCCCCGTTTGGAGTGAGGCTGCAAAGGGCATGCCAAAGGAAGTGTTTTGCTGTGCCAAGACTCGTGCTGCGCATGCTTTGTGCTTGGAGTGAGAAACAGGTTCCTTGGTGTTTTCTGCGAAACGCTTTAGCAGCCCGTTGGTGCTAGTATGGAGTTAGGGGATGGATGAAGCGGAGAGCCCCGTTTGGAGTGAGGCTGCAAAGGGCATGCCAAGAGAAGTGTTTTGCTGTGCCAAGACTCGTGCTGCGCACGCTTTGTGGTTGGAGTGAGAAACAGGTTCCTTGGTGTTTTCTGCGAAACGCTTTAGCAGCCCGTTGGTGCTAGTATGGAGTCAGGGGATGGATGAAGCGGAGAGCCCCGTTTGGAGTGAGGCTGCAAAGGGCATGCCAAAGGAAGTGTTTTGCTGTGCCAAGACTCGTGCTGCGCACGCTTTGTGGTTGGAGTGAGAAACAGGTTCCTTGGTGTTTTCTGCGAAACGCTTTAGCAGCCCGTTGGTGCTAGTATGGAGTCAGGGGATGGATGAAGCGGAGAGCCCCGTTTGGAGTGAGGCTGCAAAGGGCATGCCAAAGGAAGTGTTTTGCTGTGCCAAGACTCGTGCTGCGCACGCTTTGTGCTTGGAGTGAGAAACAGGTTCCTTGGTGTTTTCTGCGAAACGCTTTAGCAGCCCGTTGGTGCTAGTATGGAGTCAGGGGATGGATGAAGCGGAGAGCCCCGTTTGGAGTGAGGCTGCAAAGGGCATGCCAAAGGAAGTGTTTTGCTGTGCCAAGACTCGTGCTGCGCACGCTTTGTGCTTGGAGTGAGAAACAGGTTCCTTGGTGTTTTCTGCGAAACGCTTTAGCAGCCCGTTGGTGCTAGTATGGAGTCAGGGGATGGATGAAGCGGAGAGCCCCGTTTGGAGTGAGGCTGCAAAGGGCATGCCAAAGGAAGTGTTTTGCTGTGCCAAGACTCGTGCTGCGCACGCTTTGTGCTTGGAGTGAGAAACAGGTTCCTTGGTGTTTTCTGCGAAACGCTTTAGCAGCCCGTTGGTGCTAGTATGGAGTCAGGGGATGGATGAAGCGGAGAGCCCCGTTTGGAGTGAGGCTGCAAAGGGCATGCCAAAGGAAGTGTTTTGCTGTGCCAAGACTCGTGCTGCGCACGCTTTGTGGTTGGAGTGAGAAACAGGTTCCTTGGTGTTTTCTGCGAAACGCTTTAGCAGCCCGTTGGTGCTAGTATGGAGTCAGGGGATGGATGAAGCGGAGAGCCCCGTTTGGAGTGAGGCTGCAAAGGGCATGCCAAAGGAAGTGTTTTGCTGTGCCAAGACTCGTGCTGCGCACGCTTTGTGGTTGGAGTGAGAAACAGGTTCCTTGGTGTTTTCTGCGAAACGCTTTAGCAGCCCGTTGGTGCTAGTATGGAGTCAGGGGATGGATGAAGCGGAGAGCCCCGTTTGGAGTGAGGCTGCAAAGGGCATGCCAAAGGAAGTGTTTTGCTGTGCCAAGACTCGTGCTGCGCACGCTTTGTGCTTGGAGTGAGAAACAGGTTCCTTGGTGTTTTCTGCGAAACGCTTTAGCAGCCCGTTGGTGCTAGTATGGAGTCAGGGGATGGATGAAGCGGAGAGCCCCGTTTGGAGTGAGGCTGCAAAGGGCATGCCAAAGGAAGTGTTTTGCTGTGCCAAGACTCGTGCTGCGCACGCTTTGTGCTTGGAGTGAGAAACAGGTTCCTTGGTGTTTTCTGCGAAACGCTTTAGCAGGCCGTTGGTGCTAGTATGGAGTCAGGGGATGGATGAAGCGGAGAGCCCCGTTTGGAGTGAGGCTGCAAAGGGCATGCCAAGAGAAGTGTTTTGCTGTGCCAAGACTCGTGCTGCGCACGCTTTGTGCTTGGAGTGAGAAACAGGTTCCTTGGTGTTTTCTGCGAAACGCTTTAGCAGCCCGTTGGTGCTAGTATGGAGTCAGGGGATGGATGAAGCGGAGAGCCCCGTTTGGAGTGAGGCTGCAAAGGGCATGCCAAAGGAAGTGTTTTGCTGTGCCAAGACTCGTGCTGCGCACGCTTTGTGGTTGGAGTGAGAAACAGGTTCCTTGGTGCTTCCTGCGAAACGCTTTAGCAGCCTGTTGGTGCTAGTATGGAGTCAGGGGATGGATGAAGCGGAGAGCCCCGTTTGGAGTGAGGCTGCAAAGGGCATGCCAAAGGAAGTGTTTTGCTGTGCCAAGACTCGTGCTGCGCACGCTTTGTGCTTGGAGTGAGAAACAGGTTCCTTGGTGTTTTCTGCGAAACGCTTTAGCAGCCCGTTGGTGCTAGTATGGAGTCAGGGGATGGATGAAGCGGAGAGCCCCGTTTGGAGTGAGGCTGCAAAGGGCATGCCAAGAGAAGTGTTTTGCTGTGCCAAGACTCGTGCTGCGCACGCTTTGTGCTTGGAGTGAGAAACAGGTTCCTTGGTGTTTTCTGCGAAACGCTTTAGCAGCCCGTTGGTGCTAGTATGGAGTCAGGGGATGGATGAAGCGGAGAGCCCCGTTTGGAGTGAGGCTGCAAAGGGCATGCCAAAGGAAGTGTTTTGCTGTGCCAAGACTCGTGCTGCGCACGCTTTGTGCTTGGAGTGAGAAACAGGTTCCTTGGTGTTTTCTGCGAAACGCTTTAGCAGCCCGTTGGTGCTAGTATGGAGTCAGGGGATGGATGAAGCGGAGAGCCCCGTTTGGAGTGAGGCTGCAAAGGGCATGCCAAAGGAAGTGTTTTGCTGTGCCAAGACTCGTGCTGCGCACGCTTTGTGCTTGGAGTGAGAAACAGGTTCCTTGGTGTTTTCTGCGAAACGCTTTAGCAGCCCGTTGGTGCTAGTATGGAGTCAGGGGATGGATGAAGCGGAGAGCCCCGTTTGGAGTGAGGCTGCAAAGGGCATGCCAAGAGAAGTGTTTTGCTGTGCCAAGACTCGTGCTGCGCACGCTTTGTGCTTGGAGTGAGAAACAGGTTCCTTGGTGTTTTCTGCGAAACGCTTTAGCAGCCCGTTGGTGCTAGTATGGAGTCAGGGGATGGATGAAGCGGAGAGCCCCGTTTGGAGTGAGGCTGCAAAGGGCATGCCAAAGGAAGTGTTTTGCTGTGCCAAGACTCGTGCTGCGCACGCTTTGTGCTTGGAGTGAGAAACAGGTTCCTTGGTGCTTCCTGCGAAACGCTTTAGCAGCCTGTTGGTGCTAGTATGGAGTCAGGGGATGGATGAAGCGGAGAGCCCCGTTTGGAGTGAGGCTGCAAAGGGCATGCCAAAGGAAGTGTTTTGCTGTGCCAAGACTCGTGCTGCGCACGCTTTGTGCTTGGAGTGAGAAACAGGTTCCTTGGTGTTTTCTGCGAAACGCTTTAGCAGCCCGTTGGTGCTAGTATGGAGTCAGGGGATGGATGAAGCGGAGAGCCCCGTTTGGAGTGAGGCTGCAAAGGGCATGCCAAAGGAAGTGTTTTGCTGTGCCAAGACTCGTGCTGCGCACGCTTTGTGCTTGGAGTGAGAAACAGGTTCCTTGGTGTTTTCTGCGAAACGCTTTAGCAGCCCGTTGGTGCTAGTATGGAGTCAGGGGATGGATGAAGCGGAGAGCCCCGTTTGGAGTGAGGCTGCAAAGGGCATGCCAAGAGAAGTGTTTTGCTGTGCCAAGACTCGTGCTGCGCACGCTTTGTGCTTGGAGTGAGAAACAGGTTCCTTGGTGTTTTCTGCGAAACGCTTTAGCAGCCCGTTGGTGCTATGGAGTCAGGGGATGGATGAAGCGGAGAGCCCCGTTTGGAGTGAGGCTGCAAAGGGCATGCCAAAGGAAGTGTTTTGCTGTGCCAAGACTCGTGCTGCGCACGCTTTGTGCTTGGAGTGAGAAACAGGTTCCTTGGTGTTTTCTGCGAAACGCTTTAGCAGCCCGTTGGTGCTAGTATGGAGTCAGGGGATGGATGAAGCGGAGAGCCCCGTTTGGAGTGAGGCTGCAAAGGGCATGCCAAAGGAAGTGTTTTGCTGTGCCAAGACTCGTGCTGCGCACGCTTTGTGCTTGGAGTGAGAAACAGGTTCCTTGGTGTTTTCTGCGAAACGCTTTAGCAGCCCGTTGGTGCTAGTATGGAGTCAGGGGATGGATGAAGCGGAGAGCCCCGTTTGGAGTGAGGCTGCAAAGGGCATGCCAAAGGAAGTGTTTTGCTGTGCCAAGACTCGTGCTGCGCACGCTTTGTGCTTGGAGTGAGAAACAGGTTCCTTGGTGTTTTCTGCGAAACGCTTTAGCAGCCCGTTGGTGCTAGTATGGAGTCAGGGGATGGATGAAGCGGAGAGCCCCGTTTGGAGTGAGGCTGCAAAGGGCATGCCAAAGGAAGTGTTTTGCTGTGCCAAGACTCGTGCTGCGCACGCTTTGTGCTTGGAGTGAGAAACAGGTTCCTTGGTGTTTTCTGCGAAACGCTTTAGCAGCCCGTTGGTGCTAGTATGGAGTCAGGGGATGGATGAAGCGGAGAGCCCCGTTTGGAGTGAGGCTGCAAAGGGCATGCCAAAGGAAGTGTTTTGCTGTGCCAAGACTCGTGCTGCGCACGCTTTGTGCTTGGAGTGAGAAACAGGTTCCTTGGTGTTTTCTGCGAAACGCTTTAGCAGCCCGTTGGTGCTAGTATGGAGTCAGGGGATGGATGAAGCGGAGAGCCCCGTTTGGAGTGAGGCTGCAAAGGGCATGCCAAAGGAAGTGTTTTGCTGTGCCAAGACTCGTGCTGCGCACGCTTTGTGCTTGGAGTGAGAAACAGGTTCCTTGGTGTTTTCTGCGAAACGCTTTAGCAGCCCGTTGGTGCTAGTATGGAGTCAGGGGATGGATGAAGCGGAGAGCCCCGTTTGGAGTGAGGCTGCAAAGGGCATGCCAAAGGAAGTGTTTTGCTGTGCCAAGACTCGTGCTGCGCACGCTTTGTGCTTGGAGTGAGAAACAGGTTCCTTGGTGTTTTCTGCGAAACGCTTTAGCAGCCCGTTGGTGCTAGTATGGAGTCAGGGGATGGATGAAGCGGAGAGCCCCGTTTGGAGTGAGGCTGCAAAGGGCATGCCAAAGGAAGTGTTTTGCTGTGCCAAGACTCGTGCTGCGCACGCTTTGTGCTTGGAGTGAGAAACAGGTTCCTTGGTGTTTTCTGCGAAACGCTTTAGCAGCCCGTTGGTGCTAGTATGGAGTCAGGGGATGGATGAAGCGGAGAGCCCCGTTTGGAGTGAGGCTGCAAAGGGCATGCCAAAGGAAGTGTTTTGCTGTGCCAAGACTCGTGCTGCGCACGCTTTGTGCTTGGAGTGAGAAACAGGTTCCT